>NC_090897.1:7013400-7313400 GCF_040956055.1 Brachionichthys hirsutus
ACAACTGATTTGAGGAGCGCACTGCCAATAGAATGAGACACTATGACATTTCTTCAAAGACCACAGCCTCCCAATACCCCTCTGCTAAGGTGGAGAGCATGCAGGAGCAGTAGAGCAGAAGAGGAGAGAGAAAGAGGACAACTGGAGAAAGAGGAGGAGGAGTACGTAATGCCACTAGTCCAAGAGCAGAACAGGACAGAGATCACAGGAGGAGAAAAAGCAAGGGAAGGAAACAGAGGAAGAGAGAGAGAGAGAGAGAGAGAAGGTGAATGGGTGAGTGCTGTACAGTGATAATACTGGCTCCTTTCAGCCAGTGCGCATGGGTAAGGTGAGACGCTCCACAAACTGTGCTTTCTGGGCACCGGCCCAAGCCTGGAGCTGCCTGATTGATTTGCCCAGTAAAAGGCACATTTGTGCAGCTGTGCCAAAACTGATCTCCGAACATGCCGGCAACAGCTCCAACTCCAGAGAAACCACAGTCCACAGTCCCAATGAGGGTGGCAGCACTTCACCACTGGCAAACTATGACTTATAATTCAACAACATATGTAGCAACATAAAATATACTGTAAAGAAAAACTAAAAACCAAAACTCTTTAATCATTGACCAAGAGTGAAAATGAACAGATTGAGTGAGTTAGGTCCATTTCCTGACTACATTAACATGCAGGGAGCGGCCGCGGCGTCACACAACATGGCATGTTTTAGGTGATGCTGTTTACAACCTGTCATCAGCTATTGAAATTTCCCTTATTGCTGTGACAGATATGGAACTAATGTGTCACTTATTTAAATGACCGGCTGTCTCAACATTAGTTACAAAAAGATCTCCGTAGTGGTACTTGGGAAAATGTCTGTGCATAATCTGAGCTGGTAATCAAACAATTCTAAGCCCATAGTTTCTGGAAAATGCAATTTCATGGACAAACGCTCACGCATTTCATTAATTTATCCATTGCGGTTATTTGAGGCTCATTGATGGCAAAGAATTGCACTATGACGAATAATAAAGCACACAGAGGACACAAATACCTCCCCAAATGCCATTATCACCAAACTCTCAACAATCAAAAATAGATTCTGTGACATGTCGAAACAAAATCTTGTAAAAGCTTTAAGGAAGAGATCCTCAATGGCAGCTTTTCACCCAGGGCACAACACACAGTGGAGATGCTGTTCAATGATGACATCGCTGTACTTTATATCCGTTTCATGCCAGGTTTTAAGAACCACCCAAAATAATCTGGAAATAGTCTGGAAATGACTCCCAGCAGCTCGAATCATATGCTTATCATCATCAGAAGTAGTTTCCATTCTTGCTGTCCTGAATCCATATACATCAGGATATAACTTCTTACCTTTCACACACACATGACATCCATTTGAATGACTATGAATCTGAATTATCTCAGTTCGATTTTGATATCTCAAGAGCCATCCCTACACAAAAACGCCCAAGGACAATTCCTTCAGATATACTTGAATACAGTCAAAACAACAACTCCAACTCTCACTGGGCCCCGTAATGTCAAATTATGCTTTTTATACATGTTTTCTTGTGGATCGGTGAACCCATTCATTGGCTTGTGGAGGTGCAGGTTTCTGTGCTGCACTCATCCCTGTGTGAATCAAACCCTCCCTGATTTGCCACTCAGAGTAGGTGGGATGAGGCAGGCCCCAGCTGGCCCCCTCTGTTAAGTGGGAGATTAAAGAGTACACAACTAATTTCTTTATCCTAATCGTATTAACAGAAGAAAAAAAAAGCAGCTGTCAACTGTCACCATATGAATAAAAACGGTCTGCAACAAGAGTAGAAGAGCGTGTCTGTGCTGGGATGCTCTGCAACACTGCATTCACAGAATATACATACCACCTCTGACATGTAATACCTATTACACGAATCCCGTATTCCTATTACAACTCTGAAAATGACTATTTTTGTAAAATCTGATAATAAAATTGGTATTATTTTTTTACTTACCTTCAGTCCCTAATTTTTACATAACTAAATAAGTCATTTCTCTGTAATAGAAATATAACTAATTTAAAAAGCCACATTTAATCTATTTCCATACAGCGTGCTTCTCGGCCAGACTACACCAGAATCCATCTGTACCTTTCCTCCATCACCACTTGCTCACATTCGCTGCTCAAACTTGGAATGTTTTGGCCCCCTGCCCTCTGACATGATCCGGCAGCAGATTCTCGGGAACCCAGAGGTCTTTTTGGGATTCTTCAGTTAAAAGCCTCATCACCTCTGAATCCCCTCCCGTGAAATCCTACCACCCCTATATGCTCACACAACCGCAAACACACACCGAAGCAGCTTCAAGAAACGTCCACGAGAGTCTCAACATCTGAGAAATGGTTGGTGTGAGTTGGTTCACAGAGGCTTATGACACCCTAATACCCCAGTCCACACACTCCAGTGCTGCCCCATCATAGCCTTTTGATTGCTTCTCTTCTCTATAATTGCCAGTGATTAACCCTGGCGTGAGGGTAGGGCAGAAAGAGCCTCTCTCCCTCTCTGCTGACAATCCTTGTCAGTGGGCTGGAGGGGCAATTTGGCTGCTGACATGCCTTCACCAGTCTCTTGTTACTGGGAAGTATGACCCAGCAGTAACTGACAAGCCAAGCTTTTTGAATTTCTCTCTCTCTGTCTCTTCTCTCCATTTGCCAGTCTCCTTTCTGTTTGCCTGTCCTTCTCTTGCACTCTGTCCTCCATCTCTTTCTCAATATATCATTCTTCTTCTGCTAGAGTTCACGCCGGACAAACAGACTCCCTGGCGTTACTGCCCAGGCTGCCTGAATCTACTGAATCTACCTGCTTGCAAGACTGCACAGGGGCAACCAACAATGAGCATATTGTTAATCTGTCCATAGGAAAGACTTATCTTGTTGTAGACATCGTATTAAATTTCAGCGCGGCCCCATGCAGCCAGCTTTTGGGAGGAGTTGTATGTAAGGGGTGGGGGATAGAGAGAGAGAGAGAGAGAGAGAGATGTGGATAATAAGCTATTTAATCTCCTCACCTTCTCGAAACAGCTTAACCTTGTCAGTGGCTGCTGAATAGAGGGATAACATATGTTAAATATCTACTGTATGGAACCTTCTTATTTCTTACTTTGGGCAAAGTTGGTAACACTGGATGGAGTTCCTGTTCATTGATGTGATAAACAGTGTATTCTGTTGTTTGTTTTCTCTGGCATATTTGTCCAATATTATTGTTATTAGATTAAAATTTATGGTGGTCTAAAAACTGCCAAATATATGACCAAACTCACAAATGAATTTTCTTTTCTTTTCTTTTTTTTTACATTTTACTTCAAAGGGTTTAAGGGTTAAGATGCTGGGAATTTATATCCTTAGTTGAGCTTTCTTATCTCTGTATGAAGTCCATTCTGAATTCTAGAACAGATGGTATATCTGGGTGTGAGAAAAGAGGATTAGATGAGCTGCAAATGAGAATTTTTGCTTCAGACAATGGCCCCGCTTCCCCCAGTCTCAGGTCATCGTCAGCAGCAAATTTGAACCTTCAGATCATGCATGAAATAATTCAAATCAATTAAGAGAAATAAAAGGAGTAAAAAAATAAATAAAAAAAGAATTTCTTGATGTGGAATGGAATTAATTCAAGTCATCTGAGTCATGCACAAATACACAATAGTCAAAAATAAATGTCAAATGAATCTTTATTATTATTTTCCATCTGAGTTTATGCAGATGTTTGGATAGAAACGTGCTGCTGTGGCTTTGTGTAGTAGCACAGAATCAGAATCAGAATCAGAAGGTGTTTATTGCCATCGTCGATGAGGGTTCACTGACTAGGAATGTTTCTCGGTGAAGTCGTGCTACATGTACCAGTAATGACAAAAAACATACAAGTACAGACACATCACAAAACAGCAGCATCGGGCAAAAGTCATTTGCATTACTATCCCAACCTGATTAGTAGACCAGCTATTTGACTAGTTTGAAATATGTGGGAATCTTTTCACCATTTAAAACAGTGGAAATCTTTGACTCTTTTGTCGCACTTGGAAATTTGTCTGACCTATCAATTAAAAATTAACAAACGGAGCAGGACTGGTATTGTTGGACATTTCTATCTGAAGATAGCACAAAGCCACTTCGTAAGTTGAACTGTATTTTGCAGATACTGTCTCAGGTGTGAATTAGCACTTAATGTTGCTGTGGCTTTTCCTATCAGCGTCTCCCTGGAGACGTGGTGAGTCGTGGTCTAGTCTGCTGACAGGAGGTTGGTGGGAAACCCATACTATGGAGGCTGACTCTCCAGTGGCACCTACTGTAGCCTGCCTGAACTGACAGTCAACAACGCCACAAAAAGGATCAGTATGCATTATAAAGGTGGATTTCGTCACTCCTGTTAAACCAAAGACACACATGTAGTTACACATAAAACATGTATTTGATTGGCTGTACAAATATAATTGAGAGGAAAGAGCAGCCCAGGTCAGAGAGATTGTTACAGGTATAAGAATAAGTGTTATTAAAAAGTGTTCTTTATCATTTATTTTATTCTTTGCATAAATAATCACTGATGAAAAGACAATAAGGAAGCAAAACACAACTGCACACATGAGCATACTCACACAAATTGGACTTCAAAATTCTAAAATGCATATTTCCATCCTGAACAATTAGGATTGATTAGGTCAAATATATGGACTTGCATATAAATACACGTGTAACACCTTCTCATTATCTCTCTTTCCCACATGAATTACGGCCACTGTGTGGTTAGTTCAAAGAAAATGTGGGGGAGCAACATTACAAAAACAAAAATCAATCCTGATTTGTTTGAAGACAGAATATAATGTGTATCTTTGAGTGAGAGAGAGAGAGAGAGAGAGAGAGAGAGAGCATGAATGCTGGGCATCAATGTGGACCAGAGCAGCTGCTTCTCCCTCTGAGGACCACAGCCATCGTCCTCTGGGTACAGAGAGGAGGAGGTGCGTACTGTTAGGAGACTGACTCACAATTATAAATTACAATTTACGCTGCTTGACATGTAAACATCAGGCAAAAGACATGCCATTAACATTGGTTCTAGTCTTTAAAAAAAAGGAAAATAAATAAATAAATAAACACACACACAACCAAGTCCACTATACTGGGTGTACTCCAAATCTTTTGTGTAATTCTACTATGGCAACAAACGACACAACCAAGTAATTTTCAACCTGTCAGTCTATATTGAATTTTAAGTTTTCCTGCTTACATCACTGCACAGAAAAGCAATACTTAGTTAGTTGAACACATAACCTCTTGACAGAGGTAAGTACCATGCTATCTTTATAACTTTAAATGTCCTCTTGGAGATCAAAGTGCTTGAAAGGTGTGGAATGAGCAACGGATGGCAGATGATGGTTAATGAAGTGCGTCATTCCTTCAAAACCTCACATGAATCGTCAGGTCATCTCGAGAATGCCAGAAATCTATTGAAAAAAAAACGTGTTCACTACAGGTCGCTCTCTTCACCTGCTGTAGTTTAATCACGTGACTACCTTCATGATAATCAAACCACAAGTTGTGTAATCCTGTTAAAAGAAAAACAAAACACACAAGTCTCCTCAGCAGAGATAAAATATATGTGTGAGACTAGTTTTAAAAGGGATGTGGCTTCTGTGTCCTTCCTGTGGTCCATTACTGTAAAACCCAGGCCCTGAAGGAGAACCATCCCAGCGGACCACCATAGTGCTCGTCAGTTTTTACAGCTTCCTGGTGTTCCTGATCGTGTGAGAATCATTTATAATTTCTCATTTAAACTCTGTCCTAATACTGATGTAAACTGATGAATAGATTACATTTGTGTTTTCTGTTCTTCAAAAATTACCTTTAATGACAAATGACAGAACTTGCATGTGTGTGTGCATGCTTGAACTGTCAACCTCACATCGACATGAGCTGAAGGCACTACTGATGGGATTCCTCATTGTGATACAATCCTCAATGTCACACACTTCTCAACACCCCCCCCCCCCCCCCCCCCACACACACAGGAAGCAGAGGTGCTGGGAAAGCCCCCTTCAGACCAAGAACAGTGTGCTTTTGCTTATCTTTGCTCCTAGAAATACCTGCAGGATGCAACCCAGATATACAATCCACTGCAAAACTATAAAGATTGTGAATTTATTCTTGGTTTAAGTTTACTGTAAAGTTCAAAAAACTGAGGTTAACCCAGCAGCTTCTATTTCAATATATCAGTTTTATTAAGAAGTTGTATGTGTGTGTTTTTTTTTTACTATTCATCCATCATACCAGTATATACAGTATTGCATGTTTCTGCTGTGGACAGCTGCCACACCCTTGTCAAAGTGTTTTCTTGTTTTGCAACTCAAACCAATACTTTTCCCTTAATGCCCAGAAAAAAAAAACTTACTTCATATTCCACAATCATGTTGATTATGATATTGATCGTCCCGCTCTGTAAAAGCATTATAAATATAAAGAGCATTTCTCCATTAACGAAGAGTAGGAAGCTGGCTAATGCTAATGAGCCTCTGAGTGCCCATTCTAGTCCATTAAGGGCTCTTAGCGCTGGGAAATGATTGTGCTTTCGCAGGGAGAAAACCTAACAAGGCCACACGGACCCTCAACTTGCACACAAGGAGGTTAATGATAAATGGTACTAATGGACTTTTTGTACATTTGAGAGGAGACAAAATAGGACATTTGAAAAAGGGGAAAAGTATTTGTTGTTGTTAAACTTGAAATGCTCGCTTAATTTTTGGGATCTAATTTGATATTTAATGACTGAGGTGAAAGGGGAAGTTTTATGAAGCTGAGAAATGTGATGAGACTCAGCATGTCACCTGTGGGACCTTGTGCCATGAAGTGATATTGACAAGTCACTGAGAGCACCTTGAACAACATACGATTTGAAACATGGCTGACACAAAACTGCATTTAAGTCCAGCCAATCCAGGTGAGTGATGAAAAGAAGAAGGTCAGCTTTGTGAATGTTCATTTAAAACAACTATGCACTGTTCAATTAAGTGCCGTGAAAAGGTTTGACAAAGAGGTCAGAGCATTAAAACATAAAAAAAAAAAAAAAAAGAACAGCATGAAATGAATGGTGTGTTCAGTGGAGGTCAGGCTGCTTCGGCTTAACACTGAATTTAAGGAATGCAAATGGCGCTGAGTAAAAGGAGTGGATGGGTGGTGGAGCTGGTGGAGTCAGAGCAAACTACCCATCTACTGAATAAACAGAAGACACAGCGAGATACGAACAAGTGGGAGAGAGCAGGGGTAAGGATTCTAGAAAAAGAAATGAAGCTGGTTGTTAGTGTGTGTGTGTGTGGAGCGGGACAAATAAACGGGGGATGTGGGGAGGAGGTAACTACCTGTCTGGAGAATCAGTGCTCCCCTCTGACCTGAAACGTTACTCCATCTGCATTGTTCAGTGACGGACAGAACAAGACACAGTCAAGAACAGCGCACCAAGCCGAGGGATCAAATTATTCTCACAGAGGTAAGCTTTACCCTGAACACCCCCTGCCCTCATCCACCCACATTCTCCCTACTTTTTCTTCCCTGTGCTCCCCCCCAAACTTCCCTCCTGCCTCTAAAACTCTGGCGAAATTTGAAACAGTGATCTCTAAAACATTCCTGCTAAATCTCAAAAGCCAGTGCATGTGCCTCACCCGGACCGACGCACACAAATATGCACAGACATCCACAAAAACACACAACATACCAACACACACTGGCTCAAGCATTCTCATAAAACACAACTACTGCGTGTGCGAACACACACACACACACACACACACACACACACACACACACGGGTGAGAAGTGAGATTGAGAAATTGAGAAGAAGCAGGGCTGTGTGTGAGCGGGAGCAGGGAGGTCTGCTAATCCAGGGCGTCCATAAGGAGGAAGAGGTGGAGGAGAAGGAGGAGGAGGAGGAGGAGGAGGAGATCATCCGCAGAAAGACATTAGTCATACTCCAAGAAGAATACATCCACGGAAATATAGTGTTGATTTTGTACCTGATTTGTGTTTGTTGTGAGAATTGTTTTTATCATAATATACTGATTCCCCCCCAAACACACACCTACACACACACACACACACACACACACACATGGAAAGCAGATTGTGGTTATCAGTGATTATTTGATTTCTGAGCGGTTCCTTTCCTCTGCAGATAGCGTGATAGCAAGGTATCTGTTTGGGCATGCATAAAACATACGTGAAAGAAAACTGCTCCCTCAGATAAGCATCAGAGGAAACTTTCTTCAGATTAAATCACTTTTATGCTGCACAGTTCTTACCAGACAGGTATTTTAACCCGTATCATTGAAGAGTTTACAATAAATAAAAATCACATTTTGAACAGTGGAGAAGGAGATAATCAGCCAGTGTACAGTAGCCCTCCCCATTGCCCTTTGGCTGTATACATAGACAATGTTTGTGCAACAATTACTGTTTATTTTAGAAAAGATCGTGAAAAAGAATCACCTTTATTCAACTCTCAAGATCCTTTTATTCAGTAAAGATCAAAATCATGTGCTCATTTTGTGTTTTTTCCCTCAACAAATCAAGAAAAAACAAAAGTTTTAAACAACAAAAACATTAAAAACATCCTGGGATGCTTTTATTTTACAAGCTCCATGCAGCCTTTTGAGGCACAAATGTGCAGCAGTAGATGCTTGACCGCAGCAGAAAGCCTTTATGATCTGTTTGCATTGCTGACATACTAACCTGCTTCCTGGATGTGAACCCTGAAGGCTTTCTGTTTGTTCTCATAAATGTTTTTGTAGTGCGAGCAATTCATGACTGAAACAGCGGATCAACAACAACAACAACAAATGGTGTGATTTAACAAGTATGAAATGAAACTCATCAGCTAAGATGAGTGAAGAATTCTTAAAAGTTGTCTAAAAAATGCAACATCACTTTTATCAGCTAGACTAGATTAGATCTAGATCAGCTAGAATGAATCTGATAAGCAATAAGGAAAATGAAAACAATAACGGTGGATATTGTATCAAAGGGCACAGGCTCATATTTCCTATGTGGGGTTCTGGGCCAGCGATATTTCACAACACCTTAGCAATGGTGGCGAGGCAGATCTGAGAGTTCAAAGATGAACAGTACAATTCTGATGAGCCAGTTCCAAGCAGGCTGCATGACAGTCTTGCCGTGTGGGTACATTGTTCCAGTATCACGCAAGTCTCAACACATTTCCGAGGGAAACATGAGAACGTTTGAGTTTCCGCCGGTCCATCAATTCAAACGCCTCATCGTGCACCCGGAGCCAGAAGAACGGCATCTTGGATAAATGCTTTGAGATCAGCTGGCAGGAGTCCACCAACGCATCTGGTTGGTGATTGAACGGTTTTCCTGCGATTCCATGATGAGACGTGTTTTTATCTGTGTGGTGAGGATCCATCTCAATAGCAAACTCATCCCGGTGCCAGACAGGGAAGTCCCTCGCTGTACTGAAATATAGGTCCACTGGCCAATCAATAGTCATCATAAAGTGGATCTGGTGTGTAAACTATTAGCGCCATGTGCTCCGTGGCAAACTTGCTGGCACCCTTTGATTATTAGCAGGACAAGACAACAGTGACCTGAGTTTGGCTGGCATCGTTCAGTTTGATTAAATTCCCATTGGCCTATAATGCCTTAGTGAAGCATACTGTTGCCCCACCATTATAAATGCTGTCTATGGTGGGAATAAAGCCAGCAGACAACAGGCTTGATGGGAGGACAAACTTGGAACACAACCTTAAACTGATCTGCCATTTCCACGCATTTAATGCTGTGATTTGACAGCCATGCAGAAACAAGAGTCGTGGTTTGAATGTATCTCTACGGTTTCCTTTTTCCCACACAGTTGCATGATGTATTTTCCCCAAATGGTCTAATTCTGGATATATTCTTGGATTTAATGGAACATAGCCCAGTTTCTCACGGTATTAATTTCAGAATTAGATGTTTATGTGCTTCATTATTCATTCAGCAGGCATGTTGAGGTTCAGGATGGTGGATGTACATGGAGACGAGATAAGTTTCGTCACAGACTTTTTGTTTTCATTTGATATTTCATAACACGGATTTATTTCAAAATAGCCTTGATAGTTCCTTGGGGTTAACGATACGGTAGTCTCTCTGCACAGATATTGCAGAGAGTTGTTGTCTGATGATCAAACTGCACATCCTCAATGTAATTAGATTTTTCTCCATTAAAAAAATTAAATTAGCCAAGTATTTGTAATTTACAGGGGGGGGCAATTCAAGCTGCTCTGTGATAGACCATTTGAATGCATTTAGTATTTGGGAACAAGCAGAAGTAAAGTGATGCTGCTGCTACTACACAGCAAGTCAGAACAGTACGCCTGTCAGAAACAGACTGAGTAAAGAGACAGGCTGCGAATGAGACCTCACTGGCCAGCGTCTAGATTAGAGGCTCAGCTCGCGAGCAGCAGACTAAAGGCAAACAAGAGAGGTGGGCAGGCTGGAGCGGGAAGGGGACCAACCCAGAGATGAGTGACACAGCGCAGCCAGTCGTATCCCATGATTGGCCATTTGCGTCTAGGTGGTCTTGGCCCTAATCAAAAGACTAAGATGGGGCTAATAGCAAGAAATGATGGGTCAAAAAAGGGTGGAACGAGGTCAGCGGGTGGGCCAGACGGTCTTTGTACTGCCCTTCGCTCACTCTCCATAATTAGTTGACTCTGGGGGAGGAGGGAGGTGAGGAGGGCATGGGAGGGTGTGGATGGAGATGTATAGGCGAGGAAGAGAAAAGGGCCGTAGAAGAGGAGGACAACAGGAGAAATAAGAGAAGTGAAGATGCTTGTACTGACAATCTCAGGCAACAGATGGAAAACAACTGGGGGGGGGGTAGCTGACCACGGGGCAGTGGGAGTGGGGCCGGCTACTGTTGTATACCGTTATAGTACATGTAACAAAAAACACAGTGTGATGGAAATTGGCACAACCTCACCGAACACCCGACGACATGGGCTCAAACCATCTGGAATCACAGTTCATTTAAAAGTCACTGTACTTTTTGGATTCAAGATTGTCTCATTGGAGTTTCAGGAGAAGCACATTTGTAAAATGAGACACATTTTACAAATTTGATCAATTATTTGTGTATGCAAAGAGTCTCTATTGTGAAAGTGTGATGATGCGACTGATGTGATGACTTAAGAATGTCTTGTAGATGGAAAACCTGGAGAGTTAGTAAGCTTTACTTCCAAAAGACCTGACTCGCATCAAACAACTAAAATATTTCTGCTTTAATGAATAAGTTAAGGCAAGAATAGCAACTTCACAAAATACACAAACCTTGAGATGGTGAGGATTTATGAGTTCAAATGAGCTGATTCTGGCCTCATCAGGGGAGATTTATTCAGAAAGTAGCCTGAAACCTCAACAGGGTCCTTTGAAAACTTTAATTTAAATTACAACTTTAATTTAATTTATTTATTCATATCTTCTTTGTTCAAAGGAGGAGCAGCACCACAAAGGACCCTGCATGGTCCACTGAAAGTTAAATACACTTTGTTCAAGCTAAAGGTGATCATGACGCTTCAGGGCAGACAAAATCCAACTGCATCGGGAGACGGGGTGGGCAACCTTCAAATTAGCCTCGAAACACCATCCCAGTGGATACGGCTGCCAGCCACAGTCCCTGACGCCTCCCAGCATCCCATAAACACTGTCCATCTTTGGCTACCTTTTATTTGAAAGCTGTGACAAACAATGGTAGCCTTGCACTGTAAACATGTGAGCGCACGACTGGTTTGAGTTGCACAACCGCTGAATTTGTCCTGCAAATTAGAGCAGAGTGGAACCGAAATGGAATTTGACACAAAATAAACCATTAGCAGTCACTGAGGGAGCTGCACTACGGGGTCAGGCGCTTCGGCTAATTAGGAGAAGAGGAGATGCCAGGAAGGGTCAGAAAGCAGAGGGGCAATAGTGGGGTAGGGGGGCAGGATGGGAGCTGGCTGCATTCTCGACTCACGTTGCTTTTGAGCAGACATGTGGTACAAGATCAGATAATCCAGAGAAAACAAACTTTAAATTAGGGCGGCTCCAGGACACCAGAGCTGGTGTTTATGGTCTAAGAAAGAAGGAGGTGGTTTTTGTCGATTTGTTGGTCAGCACAGCAGGAGGTTGTGTTTCTGTACCTAAGGGTTAAAATGGCCATGAGCTAGCTTTGAAGGGGAGTCAACCCCCCCCCCCCCCCCACTGATTGATCAGAAAATTCTGACTCTAATTTAATTTCAGATTCAGTTAACAATATCCAGTGTTAATAATTTAATGGATTATCATTATGATGACGGGGGCGCTTTAATAAGACATTATACAACTTAGTTGACTCTGTAAATCGGCAGCATGCAATGTTCATGCATTGATCTTTATCAGTGATTCTGGAGGAGAACATAAAAGAGATCCAAATATACTGTTAATCAATGTGCAGTAGTTCCACAGTCGAGTCTATAGAAAAGGGAACAGTATTGTCAGTGTCTGCAGCAGTGCCAGCAGACAGTTTATTGACTGGACTGGATATGTGATCTGAGCTCTCTGCAGGGGGACATCTTGCCCTTTGACCCTGCAGCCCTCAGGCAAGGCCCTTGTGCACTGCTGGCAGATGTGACTTACTGGAGCAGACTTTCCTGCAGTGTGACAGCTTGTTACCCCCCCCCTGCACACACTCACACCCATGACACACATGGCAAAACACACAAACCCCGCCTCCAGCACCTCCTCTTCTTGTTGCAGCTCCTCCCTTCCACTCAAACCCCCACAATCTCTCCTCTCTTGGGAGATTCATTAATAGGCTTCAGCTCCCCCGCCCTCACCAATGATTGGCACCATCAACCACCTATCCACCCCGCCCCCTTGCACAGACGGCGTTTCTACTGCTTTCTCAGAGACTGTAAAGTCGAAGCTGGAGAGAGGGCGGAGATTAGAGGACGGTGCGTGTCTGTCGCAATAAACACAAAAGCAACTTGTGTAATCTATCTTGTCTGTCGTTCCTGATTGAATACACGGGGAGGGAACAGGAGTAAAACATGGACAGTAACAAGACACACATTATGGGGTACATACATTACTCATATCCTTTCTCGTTGGTAGAGTAACTTTTACAGCATGAAAGGAAGGAGAAAACATTCAACTTTGTAACTGTGTCCACTGTCCTCTCCATCAAGGCACCAGCATTCTGTTTCACAGAACTCCAAGGCCTTACATAATTCATAAAACACCGTCAGCCTTGTAGTATATTTATCATATTGCAAGTTTGGGTATTAAATACATATTTATCATCCAGATAATGAGAAGTGTTTCTGCTGCCAGTACAATTCTGTCACTACAAGCCATAAGATATCGTCTTTCTCACTGGGTGCATATCTTGCACGGCACTGCCATGGTTAAGTGGAAGCAAAAACAGTGAGTGCTTGCCAGAGAGAGGTGTCACTTGTTCTCAGTATTAGCAGTGGAGAAGATAAGAAAACAGATGGGACAGGGGAGGTCAGAGGGCCATGCTACGGTTGACAGGTTTGTTTATTTGGCCTGTCTCTGATATCCTGCTTTTCCCTTCCACGCCCCCTCGCCGACTCTGCCTACCGCCTGACCTGGAAGTGACCATGCAGAGATGGATCAAGGCCACTTTTCACCACAGAGTCAACACGACCCACCCCAGTCACCCTTCAGGCCCACTCAAGATGCATGGGGCAAGTGCGGGCTTATTAGCCTCGTCTGACAAGAACAACAATTGAGAAACTTGAGTTCAAGTAGATCTGCTGATTTTATATACAGTAGGGGGGGGTTCAAGAAAAACGACCATGGCTGACACCAACAGCAAATAAGGACATCAGATGAAAATAACTGCAGACATGCAGTCATTTTCATGCAATGTGCAAATGTATGCATCTCACTTTTTTTTACGGGTTTAATTGCAGGAAAATGTAAAAATCTGGCTTTAACTCCAATGCTCCCTCTCTTCCAATCTGTGTGAGGTCTGATGTCCTTATGCCTGAGGCAGGCCAGAGCAGATAACGCGGCCTGACCACCAACAGATAAGAGCATTCAGTGAGATCCCACTAACACCACGTTAAACAGACTAAAGGCAAAAAGTGGATCCAACATCTTAGATGACGCTCTCAGACGGTATGAGTCATTTTCTTTCATGACAGATTGCAAAATACAGATGGTGGAAGTTGGGAAACAAAACAATGTGTCCAGAGAGACTCCTCCGACTAATCGCACATGTTTGGTACAAAAGAAGTTTATTCTACATGTTAGCCTCAGATGAACTGATTTTGTCCAGAGGCATCCTACATCTGAGCTTGTAGCAGAAGAAGTGGCGCTACATCAGCATAAATGGAAGGAGCTGTTTTAGGACAGGATAGGCGGGTTTGATGATGTATTTTGTGTGCTATCCACAAATTGGAGATTTAAAAACAGACGAGCCGCAGATAAGTCAGAGAAGAAGATCTGCTTTGTTGGATCAATACCAGATCAATTCAGAGAACTGTTATGTTTCTTGAATTTATTGTGGCATTCTAAATGTTATTTCAGGAAACTGCTTGGAGAGAACTAGTTCCATGATGCAAATCCCTAAACGGTGTCATAAAGAGATCTCGAAGAGTTGTATATAAAGTAGTTTTCAAAGCATAAATTACATTCCGCCGACACCAGATTCTTCACACAATGTGAACATAGAAAAATAAAAAAAAATCAAGTGTCTGATGGATACAGGCAAGAAGGGATCCTTCTTGAAACATGAGATCTTCATACAGTGAAAGATAAGCAAAATGGCAGTTTTATAGGCAAAGCATAACACTGAGACTTAACTAACACTTCTTCAAATGTCTCATAGTGGAAGGCTGGTAATCCCTTCAATTCTAAACAGACAGGGGGGATATGGAATACATAGCAGCCATAGAAACAGCCAAAACATCTGTGGGGCTGCCAAGCCAAGGCAAAGGGGGACATCAAGCATGGCCAAACAGATGGTTCATCTCTGCCACCACTCTCACACACATATTCTGCTCAGACACACACTCATACGCCAGCGTCCTCACATCAGGGTCTTGCTTGGGAGCGTCACTGTGCAGATCCAGTCCAGCAGCTGAGAGGATGAGGGTGTGTCTTATACTAGTATGTGTTTGAAAAACCAAGTTGAAATGAGACAGCGGTCAGTTCAGACTTTGTGCTAACATGCTGCAGTTGTTAAATGTACAGCCCAATAGTTACACACCCATAACTGTAACTATTGTGAGACACACACCTGACCAGGGTTGCTTACGATGTCATCCTTGTGGAAATGAGATAGTGGAAATCTCATTTACAGTAAAGTGTCTCCAATCCTCTGTAATCAGGGATGCAGGAAGGATGGGATGTTAATATTTTCCAGCTAACTGCAAACAACAAAGGAGTGTGTGCATGTAGCATGACAGATATGTGTCAAAGATGGGGGTTGGGGTGGATGTATTTGAGAGTGTCTGAAGCTCTTGTTCTATGTCTCCCCCCCCCCCCCCCCCCCCTCTCTCTCTCGCCACATGCCCAGTGTGAAGCAGACCTGTTCAGACAACAAGGGACTCGCTCCTGTTTAGACTGGGCCGGCGCCAGTCGTCCCTTCCTTTCGCCTCAGCAGCGACAGGTGAGAGCCTTCAACCGACTATCATCACCCTCCTCACTGACAACCCAGGAACACTCCACAGTCGATCCATCACTGCTGTCTCACAAAATAACTTGTGTTTTCAATGCGGCGTAGAATCCTTTTTCCCCCTCCACACAAAAAACTTTTATGATTATTATTATGTTTTATGATTATTCTAGTGAATGAGTGCTGAACAGGCCATCAGCTCTCGACTCAGGACTTAAATCGACAATGTGGTATAGTTAGATCGTAATGTCTATTGATTAACACCTTCAGTATTTCATCATTCGTGTTCATGCACTTTTTGTGTTTTTTTTAATGTGTACAATCATGCAGTATTGCATTATGCAGACATTTTGGAATACAAATAGTACTCTTATCAAATATGAAGTGTGGCATCAGACATGCTTTTAGAAGAATCATAGTCCAGACATCATTACATGAAGGTGCAACAGATGTATGAACGGTCATAAATGAAAACCAATATGAATGTAAATACAGGAAATAGTTTAATTCCAGTTGGTTTTAAACTGCTATGTTGACTGATAACATATGTTCAATGATAAGGTCACTTTTTGATTAAACTGCGAAACAAAATATATCAGATGTATAGCATTTTCTAATTTAAGATGAAATGTTATTTTATCATGAATTAATTCAGATTTTGCCTTAATTTCTGTGGTTGTGGCCAATGTCTACCCCCCCCCCCCCAAACGAATCAGTGGTCATCAATCTGAGGTGTGACATTGCTAGACTGTAGTTGTTGAAGGCTGTGCTACAGCTCGCCCTCTCATGAAGGTGAATATGACGCTGTTCCCACAAGACAGCTTTACAAGCTGAGGTTAAATGAGAACGAATCGCAAAGCAATATATAATACGTAGACTGATCCCGGTTAAATGGGATGATTATAAATATTAGTAATCAACCGTAGCAACAAGGGTGGGGGGGGGGGGGGGGTTACAAAGCTTCAAAGCCGCTCTAATAACCTATTAATCAAAACTATCCTCACATTCACCCCTTTGTGGGATTGTTCTATTAACTGGACAATCCTCATCATAAAAAGAGGTCACTTAGGACTTTGGTTCTCAGAGTTGCTCATCATTCACTGACAGAGGACAACTGTTTAAAAAGCATTGACATGCTGTCATTCTGCATCGTGTTCTGCATGGTTTCTAATGCCTGAATGCTCTAATATGTGCATGCATGAGAGGCTATATGTGAAATCCTTAGCCTCATAGCATAATTACACATCAGCAACAGGCATTGCCCAAGGCTTATGCTATTAGGCAAACAAAATATAGCCTCTACTATGGAAAACAAAAGCAGGCCATTTATTAGCATAAAACACAAACACACATGAATTGCATTTTTTTTTTTTTTTATGATTATAGAGATGTACTGTTGACAGAAAGTGAGAGAGAAAAGTGGAGACTCTCACTTGTTTCAAACAAAGCTGCTCCCAGACCAGGAGATAAAAATAAGACACAGCACAGGTCTCTGAGTGCTAACAACATGGCATGTGGACATGGTAGCTCTGCTTTACGGGCTACATGGCATGCTCTATTTAAAAGGATAATCCTGCCTCTCCTATGCAGCAACCCGGTCTCCCTAACTCCCTGCTGGGCATGCTGTATAAGTGCACTGCACTGCACTGCATTTCACACACACACACACACACACACAGAGAGAGAGAGAGAGAGTGCATGAAATGTCCATTGTGACCCACCTTCCATTCCCCATTTACAGCCTCTAAAAGCCTTTTCCATTTAGCAGTGGGCCTGGGGCTGTGAGTGACAGGGAACAGAATGGACCTTATGTTGTCACTTTCACGGCACTGTGGCCTGGAGGGAGGCCTGGCACAGTGGTCTGCTCCTGGTGGCTGGTGGGTGTGGGAGACAGTGAAGGTGGGGGGGGGGGGGGGGGTGCAGTAGTCCACCTCAGAGGGCACGGACATAAACTTGGCCACAGTCTCAAATTTACTTAGAATATAGCCCGGAGGGAGGCCTGGCACAGCTTGCTGGTCTTTTGAATTCAGAATTGAAGTGAACAGAGATTTCTCTGGGCTGAGTGACATTTGACCAGACAGAAGGAGAGGTTAATGCGAAACCGAAGGCAATACCCTCAGCAGTCACCAAATATACTGAACAGTAAAAGACTACTGTTGAGCTCACAGCTTTGTGTAGATTTACTTTGAAGAACCATCAGCAAATAAGGCACACAATAATGTTGATGGTCATGTAGACATCATCAATGACATCTGTTTGGGGTCAGAGATTGAGAAACATTAATAGTAAAGATTAATGTTTCTCAATCTCTGACCCCAAACAGATTTCAGAAACAGATTCATCTTCCTGACCGCTTTATCCAAATTCCAGGTTGCGGGTCGAGCGGGTCGTGCTGGAGCCTATCCCAGCAGTGTACAGGAGAGAGGCGGGGTACACCCTGGACAAGCCGCCAGTTCATCACAGGGCCACACACACACACACACCTATGGACAATTTAGTGTAACCAATTCACCTAAGTTGCATGTTGTTGGTGGTGGGAGGAAACCGGAGAACCCAGAGAGAACCCACACAGACACGCGGAGAACATGCAAACTCCTCAAAGAAAGTTGGATTTGAACCTGCGACCTTCTTGCTATGAGGCAACAGTGCTGCGCTCGGCGCCACTGTGCTGCCTGGCCACATGTTTACAGTTTCTTCTAATAGACATAAAACATGAAGCAGACTTGTCTTTTTTATGTACTTTGGGAATTTCGTTTTACTTTAAAATGACAATAGGGATTTAGGAAAAAGGGAGATGTTAAACACACACTAAAGATCTGCTGAACTGGGTGTGTTGCAACTAGAACAAAGTTTAGGTCACCAGGTGCCACAACCACTTTTCACAGTTGCATTATGGTCAACTAGTTTTTTTTTTTGTCAAGATAACATCTGTCCAAATAAAAACAACTCAAGTCAATTTAAACATTAGTAAAGTTATTCTCAGAAAGAATAAGAAACAGTTTCTCAAATTGTGTATTGATCACATCGACCCATTATAGCATATAAATCTCTAATTCAGAGTGCGGTTCCTAACTTCTTCCCCTGTGGGTCTATGCAACCATCATCAGCCCAACATTGGCTCAACATTCAGGTATGCATCGAGGATGGAGACTGGCGACGTTGACAGATGGCTCGGTGTTGACAGTGAGCCGCAGGTCGGCTACCTGCTCCACAGTTCACTGGGAGATTCATTAAGCATTTTGGACAGGCTCCTTTTGGAAAGACTTTCCTGAGCTGTAACACAATCCCCAGCCTGAGGGATACTGTAATGTTTTTACATGACTCACCGAAACTGGGTGATCGGCCCGTCACAGGGCGGGGGGGGGGGGGGGGGGAGAGCAAGGAGGCAAAGGAGGAGGGGGAGTAGACGTTTGTACAGTTAAACATCCCTTTGTTCTCATCTCTCCTCTTCTCTGATGATAAATGACCCACCCCACAACTTACTTTCCATTCAAACCAGGTTCCTAACTTTTTTTTTTTGCGTCTCCCCTTCATCCCCATGTTGTGACAGGCTCCTAAATTGATTAAGCTGTGCCCCAGGATCTGACACTACAGCGTGTTGCCTTCTATTTGATGATTACTATTGATTTTCTTTGATACTTCCTTTAAAGATCAATAGCCAGAGCAGGAAAAAAATAGCCACAATTTACACACACTTTAACATACTATTGCGCAAGAGAAGAAGGCCGCAGTTTTGGCAGTAGCTGCGATGGCAGCAGCCAATTACGAGGAAAGCTCTTAACAGGTGAAAGAGAGAGGCCCAGATCGATTCTAAGCTTTCTTCTCCAATCACAGAAAGTGGCCATAAATTAAAGTGCATCTGTTATGTTTTGAAGACAGCCATGAAGCATGGCTGCAACTTTTTTTTATTTTTTTTTATTTCTTGGTATCCTTTAATCTATACTCAGCCCCCCTTGAAACTAACTGTTCTATCCTCCATCATTATATGACAGACAGAAAGGACAAGTGTCAAATAACAGGCAAACAGCCTGCCTACAGAATGATATATCAGTGAAATCAGACCTGTCTCAGTGCATTTGAATTTACAATAGCAGTGTAAAGTAATTTACTGTAAGTTATGTTTCTCTACTCTAGCTGTATTGCTTCAGAAACATTCTAGGAAGTTTTTGCATTTTTCCCTTAAAAAAAAGGAGCATAAACATGTACGACATTACTGATCCTCTGTAACATTTTAGGACTGTCAATTTGTATTAGTAGGAACAAAAAATACTTGCGAAACTATGGGGGTAATAAAGAGAAAAAGGAGTGATTGATTGCAAGCAACAAAAAATAAATACTCCAATTCACTTCAAACATCCACAATTTGATCTTAGTCTGCAATAATACCTGGATTCAGATGAAAGTCTGCTGTGTGCTCGGTCTTATGGGGATATCAGTGAGTATACGTCCACACATTATAGACATTATCCCTGGATCACAACAAAAAAAACAACAACTCGTAACTGTCCTTATCCCAAAATGGTAAAATATCCTTCAAAGCAGCCAAAGTGTTCATTGAGTCATTACTCTTCAAAAAAAAAATGTCATCAAAATGTGCTTAGAACTTTTTGAGTAATCTTTCTTTGAGACAAACAACCAAACAAAAAAGACCTCAAGGTTTAATAAGGAGTCATCCTATGCACGCTTCGGATGTATTAACCATTGGCATAATTAAGATCCACACAGGATTCTAGTGAACTAAGAACATGTGTAAACTTGAGATACCCTTAACCTTTGATTGTTTTTCTGCTGGTCTCTCTCATTTGTCCTCAGTTGCACTGATCCTATTTCTCATTTCTTTCTCCTCCTCACCTTTTCTCAGACCCCTTTCCTCATGCCGCCACCCCTTGCCCAAACTCAAGCATGCAGAACAGAGCAGGCAGGCCTTCTCTACCAGACCAGAACGCTTCTGTTCTCAGAGTTCTCACCTTTCACCCTGGGTGAACGTGAGGAGGCATCACTCGGGCTCCCAGAGCCCCACGGAGACCAGAACACAACACCAACCTGAAGCGCTGAGCTCTATGGAGAGTCGGCGGCACGCTGAAAGACGAAGGCTAGGAGAATGAAAGAAGGAAGAATAAACAAGTGACTGACATCATGGAAGATGCACGCAGGTGACACGGTGCCATTCAAGGCTGGTTTGATTGTAAGGATGTAATGCTTGGCCTCTTATTCAGGAAGCAGGTGTCATTGACACACAGGTCCCTCCAGGGGTGGAGACCCACGGTAGTGTATGATGCGCCATAGTCCATCTGCAAAGTCTTCCTGCTGTCCAATCATGGCCGATTTTCATAATAAATCATTCAAATGTTTTCATATTATATAGTCAGCAACATGTGAGAAAGGCCAAAACTAACTCGACTATTAAAGGAGTCGAATATTATCACCAAACATGACCCGTTTGCTCCTCATGATAAATCCAAAGACATTATTAGATCGGCAAACCGCATTTGTAAACGATATGTGGTTGTGTGTGTGATTGACAGCCTGCAGACCCGTGTGCTGCTGTGAGTCTGTGTGTGTGTGTTCCAGACCCTGTGCTGGAGTCCCCTCCAGCAGGACCGACAGATGCTTAGTAATCTGTGTGAAAGGAGATCCACCACTTAATGGGATTGTTTCTGTTGCACCTTAAAGAAGAGCCAGCCAACGGACCAGAGCCGAGCAGTCGTCCTCCGTAACTGCCGTCCTGGGACCTCAGGTGGACACGGCAGATGAAGAGATGCAACACAAGCAAAGGGGAGGGGGGTCCACTCTTCACAATCCTAAAACCGTGCAGAGCTCCCCACCCTGCAGGGTACATTGTCTTTTAACAGATGGCTGACATATTGACAAGGCGCAGAGAGTTAATATGGTTGGAAAGAGTAAAACCGCCTTGAACATATGGAATCCTGGTTGTCACAGTGGGGGGTACGTTTTCGGGTACTGTCAAACAGGTGTCTTCGGCTAAATCCCTCAAAAGTTCAAAGATCAAAACTTTTTCCCCTATTTTTAAAAAAATCAGAATTCTGGTTGAGCCCTGCAATGAACTGGCGACTTGTCCAGGGTGTACCCCACGTCTCTCCTGTAGACTGGATCGGTTCCAGTAGATCCCGCAACCTGAATCTTAGATTAGGAGGTTAAGAAAATGAATGAATGAATGGTGGTTGAGCGGACCAAACACTTTAAGGCCCATAATGCCACATAAATGCGTTAAAATGTAGCTGAGGAACAGGAAGCAGTAACTTTGTTCGTGACAGCTGGTTACAGACATCCTGTAAATAATCTCATGAAATGATTAGCCAGCATTTTGAGAACTCACTTTCTTAATAATTAAATAAGATTGATGACTCACTTGTATCTGTAGAACAAATATGAAAAAGCTTCACCAAGGCCACAAAGTTTTCCTACCGGCATGTCGAAATCTCACTAATGGGTCACAATCACTACAAGAATAAAAATTGCATAGAACTCTAACAGTGACTGACGTTATGTACGTTGTCACTGTTGAGCACGAATGCAGACAAGGTAAAAAAGCACAAAAAATAAATAAATAAGAAATCTCACTAATGAACATGGAACATCTTGTTCAGTTGTTTACAAAAGCCGAATGTCATAATTTATCCTGGTGTCAATAAAGCTTTTAAAGAGCAGCAGATAAAGCCAGGAAGAGAACAGGATGCTTTAATTTATTTGTTATTTATTACCACCTTGTATTCGTCTTTTGAATGCAAAGTGTATTTTATGTACTTTAATTTATTATGTACATTGTGTTAAAATGTTTTTGTTTTTTTGATGAAGAGCCCGAGACAAACTTTTTTTTAAAATTTTTGAACCAGTGAAACCAAAAAAACTTTATATTAATGAGCTCCAAGGTAAGACGATGGGCAATGGACATGAGAAAGGTATAAAATGCTCATCTAACTTTGGAAAGTCATGGAAATAAGCTTAAATATTTTAAAACTTTTGTTTTAAAAGCTGTTCTCTCAACACAAACACAAAGACCAAAGCTATCCCGCATGGGACAAAGAGATGAGAGAGACAAACCCGCAAACATGGACAAAGACAGGCAAAGCTGCAGAAGAGAAAGATAAAAAGATATGACGAAAAGACAGAATCTTTATGCTCATAGTAACATGAGAAGTTGTTTCCTTCCTCCCTCTGGCCAGTGGCAGCAGTAAAACTGTCTGTGTCATAACGCCCAATGTGTCAAAATGATATGTTTAACCAGCTCCTGCCTATTATGCAGGACAATAGCTAGCCAGGATACATTTCATCCGAGTGTGAAATGACAGATTCGTCTTCTTTCTTGCCGAGTGCCCACTCGGCTCACCGCTCCTGTTCAAAAGACTGTGTCTATGTGTCACCTGTGGATGTAAAGAGAATTTAGACATGATTGAGTTTCACAGCAGACCTCTATTCATGCTTATGATTGCTTTGTTTGGTGGAGATATTTTAGTGTCCATAGGGGGTGGGAAGCTGCTTTATAAATGAGCCCTTGCTTTGTGATTACAAGAGTCAGGCTGCTTCAAGCGGCAGATGAAAGATTCATGGAGCGAGTTGATTATCAGCGACGTTAGTGGGGTTATTACGACACTATATGTCTGAAAAAATTAATAAATTATTATTATTTTTATTATTATTAAAACAACATGTACATGAAGTATTGCTTTTTATTCTTTTGGCGGTTGTGCGATAAGAAGTCTGGGAAAAAATCACCTCTATCCTTTATTATTTTCATCCAATGATTAATGCTCCTTATTCATCCCAAATCATTTTCTTAATTTATTAACAAAACTTTGATTGGGAAATTAATTGTTTCCTCATTTGTTCCCTGGTCAGAATCACAAGTCAGAAATGTGAGCTGTACATGTATATAAAATTGTTGCCTGAAACTCTTCCACGAAATACTTGGA
Organism: Brachionichthys hirsutus; assembly: GCF_040956055.1. Taxonomy (NCBI): domain Eukaryota; kingdom Metazoa; phylum Chordata; class Actinopteri; order Lophiiformes; family Brachionichthyidae; genus Brachionichthys; species Brachionichthys hirsutus. The sequence goes on from NC_090897.1 coordinate 7,036,993, forward strand.
TGTGGTTTGGTTCACACAGCTTAATTATCATGTCATTTTATTTCTTAATGTCCTGTGAGATATGGCCGGAAATAAAGGGAGAGAGATAAGAAATTAAACAAAGCTGGCTTGCTGGATGTGAGCATGCGATGTCAAGGTTTACAGCCGGAATCTAAATTGTGACTTTCATTACAGATGAAATTGATTTCTTTGCACTTATTTGAATTTCGCAACAAGCTTCATCCTGATTCAAATGACTTTGAAAAATATGAATGGTTTCTCTTTCTCTTGCTAATGTCCTGACTGTTTCGGAATGGTCAACACTGACACTGTAAAACCCACTTGCATGAGAAGAGGCACCAGAAAAATAGCATAAAGTGGCCAAAAAGAAACAGATGAGATGACTGCAAATGGTACCTTTGAAAAATTTATATATTTGAAACAATATCTGAGATCGATGCAGAGACACAGTTGGATGAGTAAAGACCCGGAGGTCATAACGGAGGGGTCTGGGGGCCACAGATCAGGGGTCCCGTTCCTTCTTTAGCCTTTTCAATTAAGCTTCAGCACACTGGTTACAATTTATGAACATGACCTTCCAACTCTCCAGCTCCTGCACTCAGCCCTGGGAGTCAACCTCTCCCACCCCCACCACCCGCACCCCAACTACATCAAACCAACCCCCAGCACCCCTCTGACCCGCCGACCCACAACACGTACCACATTTTGACAAGACAAACCTAATGTCGCACATGCAAAACTATAGATCTATTGTGCATGTACTCAGACAGGCACAAAGATGCACACACCCACCCAGCCGATCCTGATCCCCTGTGTTCACATTGAGGGGTCAGTGTTATTTTTCAGCACAGGTTCAAAGGTGAGTAATAAAAAAAATCCAATACAGTAAATGCACAGGGTCGCCACAATATCAATATATAATACAGAAAGAGGACAGACGACAAGCCATAAGACGATGGGAAACGATTGAATTCTCAGTTTCTCCCCATCTCTGGAAGCATCAATCTGCAGTTGTTGATAATTGAATTAAGAAGGAGACGTGATTAACAAGTTAACAAAAAACGCTGGAATTGCCTTCAATCTGGCGCCTGAAGACCTTGATGGGCTTCTTTGGGAACGAAAACTATTTGTGACATCTCCACAGTTCAGCCAGCTATCTTCATTTTAATTAAAAATCTTTCACGGGTGTAAGAGTTATGGAAGGTACAGCGAGGGCTTCTGGCAGCTGCCTGAATGAAATACCACATAACAAATTGTGCGTGTGAACAGAGTAAGCAACAGCTACATCCATCGGCTGTATATGCCCCAAAAAGGGGGCATATACAGCCAATACTGCTGGGTAACTTTATTAGAACTATGAAAGTTGATATGCTATTAAGAGGCACAGCGTCATTAACCTGAGCTCATTGCATTACCAATATGTTTAATGCAGCGCTGCTTGACTTTGGAAGGACTATTATAGATGTGTGCTTCTTATCCTGACTTTGATTCAACCTGAAGCATGAAATCGGAGCTCAGTTACAAACATGACATTTAAATAAGAAGCATAACTTTAGTGATTTCATGCAAAGGTCATCAAACTGAAGATGCCCTTTATAATCAGGGTATTTGGCAACCTAGGGTGCATTCTGGTTATGTGTGGGGTACCACAAATAATAATGTGAAGCTGATAGAAAATATAGAACTGAGTTACAGCCCAAAAGATTTACTTGAAATAAAGATTCCAATTCTTACTCGTACAATATAAAATTTTGTGATCAATTCACCTAAATTGCCTGTTTTTGGTGGTGAGAGGAAACTGGAGAACCCCGAGAGAACCTACGCGGACACAGGAAGAACATGCAAACGCTGCACAGATAGGCTACGGAACCCAGTACCTTATTGCTGTGAGGCGACAGCGCTAACCACTACACCACTGCGCTGCCCTAAGGGAGGCGAAAGAAAAACAACGGTTCAAAAATAAGCAACAAATTCAATTAATAATTTGAAAATATATAATCGCAGAAATGTTATAAACTACCGGTAACTGTATTGAATTACAGGATGTTTTAACAAAGAAAATTAAAATTTTACTTGTAATATGAATGACTTTTATTGAAACATTGACAGAAATTAGAACTTGAATTAGAAGTATTTTGTGTATTTACTGCACAGTGTACCAAAACATTCAGTAATGCTTACACCCCCCCCGAATTAACCCGTCTGTTGTCAATGGGGTGAAAGGAACGGCATCCAACTTACCTAATTTGGAGGTTTTATGTCAGGCTCAATTGCACTTAAACAAATAAAAGGAAGTAAATGATGCAAGGATTTGCAGAGAATTGCCATGCCAGCAGAGATATTGCAAGCACCAGAGCTCTTCTCTCAGATGGCCTCACCTCAAAAACACGTGGTAATCCTTTTTGCCATGTGAGCTGCGCCTGCAGAGAAGAGCAGAGAAATGTATCCGTGCAAACCTTGTTGGTATACAACAAACAAAATTATTGACATCATGCACAATAAATATCTGTAATGTTATATGAGTCTAATCTTAAATATTACAAAGAGCAGATGCCTGAGGGGCTGATTAATGCCAAGCATAGCAAGCCTTAGAAACATGAGGTCGTTCATTTGAAAATTAATTGTCAAATTAGTTCTGGTCTCATTGCTTATTATGTCATGTCTGTGTGTGCCAATGAATATAAAACAACAATATGCTATAGCTGCAATATACAGGCTGTGGCAGTAATTTGAGACACACGAGTTTAATGGCTATTTAGTATGGTGGGGGCATATTTGCAAATCATTTTAAATACCAATGAGCGGGAGATGTGACCTTGCTGCAATTACACCTCATCTTAGATCAGACAGCATCGCTCGTAAGAGACAGGGAAATGTAATTGAAAACGTACCCCCAGTATGCAAATGCAGGAAAAGCCAGGATCCATTTCTGTGGTTATTGCCTGCTTTTTATTAAGCTAAACAAATTTTGCCCTCTCCAACTGTCACTTTACTGAAGTTCACTCTCCCCACTGCCTCCAGAACTCTCCCTGCAACTCCTGAACAGATTTAAATCCCCCCCCCAGTCACACAGCTTTGAGGCTATTGTTCATTGCTTCATCCTCTTCGCTGGCTTTTGTTTTTGTTGCACTCCGTGTCAGCTTAGTGTTTCTACCATTCTCAACACACTCTCCGATCACCGCTTCCACACAAACAACCATACATCAAAGGCCAAACGCAGGCCTCGGCCATAACGGGGTCCACTGAGGTGCGAGTCATTTTATATGACCACGGCAGTGCAAGGGGAAGCAATGAATTAGAGTGGCGCTCGGAAGGCATTAGAGATTAGGCAGCAGAGTGGGCTCCACTGAGGAATGACTGCAAGGTCAGGGGTTAGGAATATAGCAGCAACTGTTGTTGGACAACCCCAGCATGTTTATTAAGCATGACTCTGCTTATAATAGAAAGAGAAAGGACAGAGATGGACTCGTTTCTACTACAAAGCCAAAAGCCTGTCCAGTTTGTGAATTTAGTTTTTGCAAGCAGTTCATCGCAGGATGGCACATCCTATATGTCGCCAAATACGGGGAAACTTTCTGGATGAGTCGCTCACACACACACACAATATTATTATTCTCAGGCAAGTTTCCAGCTCTATTGGCAAAGACTTTGAAATGATTGCATGCTTCACATGAGGAATAATATTTTACACACAGTAGCTTTGTAGTCCAAGCACAGAAGCAACTGACATTTTTATCTAATATGTAAATCAAGCTGTATCGCTTTCTTTAAACCTAAATCAATGGTGGATTCATTGCTTTGTGGATCTGATCCTTCCCCTTTTGAATGTAAAGAAGCACTCTCAGGCTGCTGACGAGGTATAAATTGTGGGAAAACTCTGTGACGAAGACCTCATTCTCCCTCCTTTGTTGCCTGACCCATAGGTGCGATAAGTAAAGCATCCCCATAAATCTGTGGTCACCAAAGAAGTTCTGCTCCCAGGCACTGTAACCATAGACTCTGATATGAGACACAGAGGGGTCAGGAGCACAGGGCACCCTGACTCACACAGAGGCCGTCAATAACAAACTCTTTCCCTGACCTTCCAGCTTTCTGCGCTGGTTTCTGCTGACACATCGTTTTGTTGTCCCTACAGTGAAACATTACACAGATTACGGCCATCTGACGAAGTCGTAAATGATGAACATACCCAGACGTGGGAATCCCTGTGAAGTTGGCCAGGCTTGTTGTGATGTCATTTCCTGCTTGCAATGATCTTGACTAGTGGAATGTGTTTAGTATTAATCATTACACATATTCTTTAATGGCACTGTTTTCCTATAAAAAAAAATCATGTCATGACTGTGAGACCACATACCGACCGGGACACCTGGACGCTGGTCGTGGCTGTGGAATGGAAACTCGGATACACATGGAAACATTTTCTTTTTAAATAGCATTTTTATGGCACAAGTGCCATAAATAAGATGAGAGCGTCTACAGGTTTCCTTTATGGCATTTGAAGACTTGGCATTGCTGCCTCGACTATATCGTATCCATCTAGCCCAGACATGGGCAAACTACGGCCCGGGGGCCATATACTGCCCGTTAGGCTTTATAATACGGCCCACCGAACTTGTCCAAATAATAACATTAAATAAAATGTTATTATAAACATCATTCATTTGACCCTTTTCCCTGTAATGCTACCTGTAAAAGGCCATATCATTTCATGTAATGGCTTTTGCATGTCATTTATATTAGTTCACACATACACTCCAGCCTGGACCGGCCCCTCTGTCAAATCTTAGAAACCATCGTGGCCCGCCAGTCAAAAAGTTTGCCCACCCCTGATATGTAAAGCGTATGTAAAGAAAGGGAAGTGGGTCTGGTGATCCATCCTCTTTTCTTTTTCTTTTTTATAAAATGCCTGTCACAAATAATTCATGATCACCAGAGAAAAAAATAGAATGAGACTAAATACAGAATATGCCAACATTCTTCAAGCTGTTTTATTTATATCCGTGTTGCTACGAGTTCCAGAGGAGACTGGTGTGTATGTCATTTCAATGAGTTATTTGTATTTATTTTTGGAGGGGTGGGGGTATTCTGCGCCAAATTATTTAATTGTTTAATATTATCACTCACCAAGTTTCATGGAAGTCCATTTGGTGGATTTTGTGTACCGGTAATTCTGCTGACAAACAATCTTCTTGGCAGAGTTAATAATCTTCTAGATAGTGACTGAAAAGAAGAATTTTATGTTTTGCATAATATATATATAAAAGAACACTAAATAGTAACTTTTACAATGATTTTTCTTCGTGTCAGTCTTTGGATAAACAGAACTGCGTCTTGCTGTGTGAACGGTGTGACTGCTCTGTGCAGCCTGGCTGTGCAGCCGTGGCTAATGCCAATTAAACAGAGTGGCTGAGTGACCTAAAGATGATCGCTGGTGTCAGCTGCTGGCCAAGGTCATGCCACGGTGTTAACAAGATTTGATCCTCTGAGCTATCCGTCGCACTTTCCTTGCTCCTGTCTGTTTATCCTTTTGTTGTGTCCGCTTTCTCGTAATAATATTTCACTGTCAGGTTTTGTTGCTCCTGGGGTTTTTACTATAGTCGCTCTCTTTCCTCCTTGAACTTGATGCCCCCCCCCCCTTCTCTGTCTACTGAATTATTTTAATCAGAAAAATGTTGGGTGACATTTATTGTCTCACCCATTCCATTCTGTTGCATTCCAGATACATGCCCTGTATATTCTGATTTGTGACTTGCTGCCTCTCTTCTATAACTGCTAAATATTTATTTATCACCCAAGCCACTGCACATTTAATGAACGTACTTAAATCTTCATTTAAATATGTTCTCTGCAATTACAAGAGTAGAAGGACCAACCCATCCCTCATCAGTATGTGTGCCCAAAAGCAATATAAATTGAGTGCAGATTACATTCTAGAGGGGAAACACATATATATAAATTGTAGCATAATGTAAAAAAAATCACAGACATTGTGGTTCAATCCAGAGTTCCTCCTGTCCTCAAATTTTAAGCGAGACACTCCTCTGTCACTGGGGATACACAAGCCAGCACATTCCTAAATGCTGGCCCCACGACTGGGTAAATGGGGAGGGTTGAGTGACGACGGGCATTTGGTTTTTAAAAAGCTGATGCCAAATCAAATATGTGGATCACAAATCAGATTTTCATGCCGTCTTGGATGATGTCTGCTTAGCCAACAAGATGAAACCATGATCCATATCTTTATTTATTTATTAATTACATACAAAGACCTTTTCTTATAAAACCATCATCAGCAGCAGCAGCAGCAGCAGCAGCCACAGTCGAGACGCAGTCAGGTTGTGCAGGTCTCATTCAGTTAATGTGATTATCTGCTCCACTGGCCACTGGTCGGCTGATGGAACACATAAGGACCAGGATATTTCTGCCTGGCAGAACCACCACTGTGTGTGTGTGTGTGTGTGTCTTTTTTTTTTTACCATTGTGAGTGTATTTTAAGAAATTGTGCAAAACACAGTCATTTCGTGTCGAGGTAAGAAGACGCATTTTGGCCAACACAGTTTCTGCACGACATGTTGGGGATGAAGGAAGAAATCAACTGGCTGTCCTCACATGTCAGAACTACTAATATGAATGTGCATGCATGCACTGAATGCCCAAGTCCCCCCTGTGGACAATGCAACTGCACCAGCATCCTCTCAGTCAGTGGCATCAAAGCGAGGCAGCGACCAGGCAGACGTGATGGGCTGAGCTCCCTGCTGACCCACCCGAGACCCAGACACGACACCACTGTGAAAACAGACTTTAGCACACCTGCACGCTTCACTGAAGCCACACCGAGTGTGAATATCTCAGCCCAAGCTCAGTAAACATGAATACCCTAATGGCAATATGAGGAAGGGCTCTGGGCCATAGATGTTTCGTTGGGAAGGACTGATGTTGAGCTGTCAAGGAAACATTTCGGTTTTCAAATGTTGGATTTATGGTGAAATTTGCAGACATTTTATTTACACAGAATCAAAAATCAAAGTGAGTCTATTTTACAAATGTTGGTACAGCATGACTTTTTATTTTTACTGAGTCTCTAATTAGAAAATGTGAATATGAGTCCATTGCTACTTTATTTTTATTGTCAAGTAGTCAGGTGTCTGTAGTGATTTTTTTTTTTTTTTTTACAGGCAAGATTTTACTTACATTTATTAAACAAAATTTAACATAAATGAACTGCGGAGTATGAAGCCCAGCAACGCTAGAAATCAAAGCTTATGGTTCATACGCAGTCGAGTCTGTGAAAGGTCAAAACAAAAGATAATTATGGATGGAGACTACAAGCAGCTTTTATTACTGTGCAAATGACCGGGTGAGTTAAACAGAAGTGGAACCATGCATGCCATCCAGTTGTTTGCTGCGGTCGACCCGGCCAGCCTCCAATGCAAAGCTATTCAGAAATTCATTGTGGAGGCTTGTATTTAAGAACCTTTTAGCCTGGATGTGCTTCTCTGAGCAGTCACGAAAAGCAAAAACGAAGAATCAACTGGACACGCTCAAGCCTTAAACTTCTCTGAGCAGAGCCTCTGGAGCTGGAAAAATCACTTATTCCGGAAATATATTTGGTCAGCACACAAGAAAGGGACAGCAAGAGAGAGAAGGACAAGAAGGCAGGCGATGGAAAGGCTGTTAACCGTCACCATGATGGTGGATATGCAAAACCTTGTCTTAGTTGAACTGTCCACACTTGGTTGTCTCTTTTAGATTCTTGACACGGCTCATTGCCTTTGGTTAAATCGCCTCCAGCCCTTGGCTTGTATCTAAAGCAGCACCTCTTCGAGAGCAGCATACACACAGACCAACACACACGACACAATGCATCCTCAATTCTTGTCCCTCCAGCGGCGCCTCTGCTTGCAGACACCAAACCACTGTGTACATATAGCAATCTGAGACAGGCTTGACAGCAGATGATATGAATTATTTCCTGGAGTCATATCAGATGGATCAGGGCATGTTGGTTTTTGAGGTGAAATATTTATGGGGCCAGTGCAAGCCAGAGACAGACGAGTTCCTTGTTGTCTTTGTGAGGAAATTATAAGGCCGACCACAAGCACGTGGGAGAGGATCTCTCTGCAAGATGACTTCTGACTGGTCTCTCGTGTGGTATCAGTACCGACACGTCAGCTATGGTTATGTTCGATGTCAGATAGGTTTAGTCCCAACCGTGATGGGAAGCCCTCCTCACAAATGATAAGAGATCGGGCATCTCATTGGGCCGCAGTCTGACAGGACTCATATCGTCTCTGCTGCTGGATGAAACCTCATCAGCCGACTTCATGTTTCAAAAGTTGGGCTCCGTGTGGATTAGAGGTTTTTACTTTAAGTACATTGATTATAGTTGTTTTATGAATTGAAATAGCTTTTATATGGAGACGGCATGTTTTATAATTTATAGATGATGTGTCGGGGAAGAAATTACAACAAAACAAGATTTGTTTGACTGATTGAAAAATATTGAACATGGATGTTGAAGGTGTTAGGCTGAGTTATAAAACACATTACTAACTAAATAGAGCATCTTGTTATAGAAAATGAGAGCAGAAGTAATGTAATCGAGTTCCAACAGCTCTTCATCAGTCCTCCCTGATTATTACTTCAGTGTGAATTAACTAATGTTTTATTTTCTGCCTTACATTTTAAAGCCAACAGAGATTTTTGTCTTGTGAGAAGATTTTTCAGATTTCACTGTAAATTTACATCACAATTTAACTGTGTTCGTTTTTTCCATCCGAGGTGTACCTCGCTTCGTGCCCATAGCAAGCCGGGATAGGCTCCAGCAACTCCCGATATGTAGAAAAGTGGCAAGAAAGTGGATGGATGGATTGATTTTCTGGGATTGCATCAACTTAAATGCCACTAATTTACAAGCTCATTAGCCTGAACTCCATCACTATCCTCAAATTAAAGATGCAGTACTGACCGATAAATAAAGCGAAGACAGGAAGTGTCTATTGCTGACATTTTTAATGTGGCTGCTTCTGAAGAAGCCTCAGTGAGATTGGCAGCTCTTATGTGCATTCCCATTTGCCAAGCTAATATTAGTGCTTTCGAGTGACATTTATGTTTCTCCAATTATAGTTTCTAACGTTTTGAACATTCCAGGCGAGCATACTTAGGTGTTATGGAGGCGGGCTGTCTGGGCAGCATGTGTTTGGTTATGAAATGCTTATCCTTCTGCTGACAGATGAGACTGGAGTTTGTCCATGACAACCCACAGACTCAGGCCACCTAACAACCCCCCCCAGTGTGGTGTCTTCAAATGGTCTGCAACAGGACGCAATGAGGACGAGAAGAGACAGGGCACCTTTAACAGTGACTGTTGCAACCATGAAGAGAAAATCTGTTGCAAATCATATCCTTCCCCTGAATTGTTTTTTAGACCAACTGAATATTCCGTGGTTAATTTATTTTTTTTATAATAATCAAAAACACTTTCAAGTGAGTGAGTGCTTTACAGATTTTGACACCAGTCCACGCTTTTACACTGGTAAAATATTTATTAAATGAAAAAACAAATTATTTCATTATTTTTTTATTATTTGTGGCATTTGGAAGTTTGTCACCGGAGGGCTGTCTGCCACCCAATCTGGTATCTTAGCTCCCACTCGGAGAAAGAGCCAGACCAGCCTCCTTAGATTAGCATCAATCCCTGAAGGCTATTAAGAAGGCATTTGTCTCGATACAAATGGCAGCAAGTCATACACAGCCCAAGTGATGCTTGTTATATTTTAACTCCTCTCCTGTGTTTGCCACAATGCTTCTTGTGTTACACCACCAATCATTTCTTATGATTGCTCAGTTGCTAAATACCTGAACCGCCAAATCAAGGACTTCGTGATTTCAGCCCAGTTTGTCATGGTCAGGGTTGTGTTTCCTGGTTACATTCCCACAACCCAACAACTGGCCCCAAAACAGCAGAGTATAAATAATGATGATAAAACAAATTATACGAAGAAGATAAAGAAAATAATACCCACACAAGCAGAGAACAAACATCTGTGGGTGATAAATGACGATTGATAAGTGGTGCCGACGCCTCAGCCTCGTACAACCCTATTCTGACATTGGTTGTTATAGCTTTTTCAAAAGCTTGAGAGTATGTTGAGCCCATGGATTCAAAGGTACACAAGTAATAAACTGCTATGTAATTATGTCTGAGGTATTTATGTGTACATGGCAACCTCTGATCAGTAATTTATATTTTCACTGCAGAGCCACATCATCCACGGTGAAATGAAGGACTTCAGAAGTGCACCATACTTCTGTCATCTCTTCCCGTGTCCTTCCAACGATTCGCTCACCTACACTGGGCCGGTGACCCCATTTTACTACTAGATTTTTATTGAAGACTTTCTTCATTTCAAATATTAGAGTTAGAGTTTTGCTGCAGAGAGGGTGAACTGGCATTTGAGATTATTGAATTATTGCCGCACATGACGAAGTCGTTGCCATTGGGCTGCGTGGCCTTTGTGACTGAAGCCAGAGCCATTGAGGGCAGGATAGAGAGGATAGTGGAGCAAATGACAGACGACAGCAGAAAGAGGGAAAAGTAGAAGAGATAAGAATAATACAGACAAAAACAGACTGAGGCCGGGAGTTGTAGAGAGCAGGAAGGTTGGAGTGTGCTGGCCGGGCCCCAGCGGAGCCATCGATCCAGGCTGGCCTTTCATCAGAGACAGGAAACCTGAGCTCCATGCTTCATCACCTTCCCCACAGAGTCCTCTCCTCTCCTCTCCTCTCCTCAGCCTCCAGTACGAGGCTGCTGTCAAGTTATCATTCTATGGCAGAGGCCGTTTCACTGGCACCAAGTACACGTGCAGGCGTCCATTCACAGCCACTCATTTATTATGCTCTCTGTGCATGTGTGTGTGTACTTGTGGGTTTCGGCGTATGACGTTGTGTACACATCAGTACACAAATTGTCTTGCTTGTCCTGCTTTTGGCGGGGGCGGGCGGGTTGTCATGGAGGCCGTGCGACTTGGGGGTAACAAGGTTAGGTTATCAAATTTGTTTGGGCGTCACAGCCTCCTTTGGGAGAGCTCAACCCCCACACTCCACTACCTTCGCCCTCATCTCTCACTCAGCTCAGTCTAAAATAGCTCAGCAGGCCAGTGTCAGGGTTCTGTCGTGTAGCAGCTGGTGTGTTTGCGTATATGTTTCATGACACTGTAAGAATCCATTTACTAAATAGTTTAAGAGATGTTACCATTTACGCTCTGCAATTAGCCACAGCAAACGGCAACCCACTAGAGAGTATTCGTCTCAGCTGCTGGACAGCTGTGCCTGATTTCAAAGTAATTACAGTCAGTACAACAACAGTCGAGTTAAGAATACTTGAGTTCAAATACAAGGGATTATAATGATATAATGATTATACTTATAATTTTTCCTCTAACGCCATAGCGGACCTTTGGTTTAACATTCCCTGAAATACAGTATCTTAATATTTACAGGATGTCTTGGCACAGAATTTGGTGCAGCACCGATATCCTCTTAGAACAGTCGGATCAAAATCATTTTGGGGAAAGCTATTCTTTAATTGGTTTTAACGTGGTTTTGGATCACTTGGCTACTATTGATATAAACTAATGGACCCCCAGACGATGAATCGTCATCAGATCAAGGCTTGATTTTGTCGAGTGCTTTGGTTTACGATGGAATACCTGCAAAGCTAACAGTCTCTCAGGCTCAGCTGAGCACAAAAGTCAGCGCTTAATATTATGTCTGCGTTGAAATGTCCTGGGGAAGCCCTGTCCAGATTTGACCACACATTCTGCACAGCACACTCAGTTTTCACCAGGAGAGATGAGCCTAATGAGCAACCCAAACAGGACACACACACTCTTCTCCTCGTACTGTATTGATCACACTGTCGCTCCCTGAGACACCCCGTCACATCTAAAAGTTTAGCTGCCTTATCGGACACAGAACCGCTTTATTTCACTGCCTGCTTCTTCATATCCTCATCATGCGCATTGATCTGTTCGCTTGCTGTCCTGATCAATGCTGATGGATTTCCCTCGACAGGGACTGGTGGAAGAAAATATGTATACATCTTACTATGAATAATACATTGCCCAAGAACTGCAGAATGACATCAGTCTGTGTTTATTATGGGAGGTAAAGTAAGAGCTGCATTTCTTTGTGTTGTAATGTGACATAGTGACTGTTGCATCAACAGATCTAACCCTTGCAGACTTCATGTTATTTTCCCATTCATCTTAATAGGTGACACTGAAATCTACAACGTCCAACAATGCTATATGCAGGCTAAAACGCAGCACCAGAGTGTTGAGTGTTAATTGTGCGTTAAAGTGATAATCCACTTAGTAGGGCAAAGGAAGTGCTGGAATTAGAGGTAAACCACATACATAGAGAACAGATATGAAATTTAACCTTCGGGTTTCACCGTTAGTGGCATCACGGTTCACTGCGGTTCTGGAACAGCGTTAGCCTTTCCCTTTTACCTGCATGACTCGTTGGAGCATTTGGATGCCTCTAATGAATTTTTCAGTATCACAGGTAGATTGAGGAGCCTCGTAAAAAATCAAAAGAAGAAATATGCAGACGCTAACAGAAACGGAAAGCCCAGGTTTTAGCGTCTGGCCAAACGGATTTCTGGAATATGAATAATGTAAAAACCAGAAGAGGGGAGCTGAGAGAAGAAGATATGGCTCCAGTTCAAATAGAATTTAGTCACAGAATATGCTGGTCCTGTCGATGGGCTGTGACACAAAGGTTCTGGTCTGACCATTATGAAGTTATAAAAATTAGAAATGCATATCATGCATATCCTTGAAAGCAGCAACACAGATGTCTCCATCAAGCCTAATAGGCAGCGGTGCCATCTTCATCCAACTAGGAATCTTCTTGGCAGGTCTCACTTTGCCCCCCCCCCCTGCACAGCCACATGCAGAGTGAGTAAATGGTCATCATGATCAATATCTATTTCCTGCGGAGTCAGGTTTCAGAATAATGTCCATATTGAACCAATGTTTCAGCAGACTCCCAGTTTTTCTCTCCAGCTGCGCAAGGTTTCCATCACTGAAGGAGAGAAAATCCCTACAAATCAGATTAAACTAATTATTTTCCGAGAAACAATTGATCATCCATCTCGCTCCACTGGCCTAACTGGGAGAGCCTAACAGTGCAGACTGGGAAATTGAGAAGGGAATGTGTCTCTAATCGAGTTTACAATTTCTGTTTATCCTGCACAGATCAGCAGTGTTAACTTAATAGGTGGAAACTCTCGATCTCACCGCTACTCTGAGTCTGAGGCGACCCTTAAACCAAAATCCATGCGTCCTGCTGGAGGTTTAGGTTTTTGATTTAACGCAACGGCTCCAGAATTGATAACCTGTGATCCCGGTAAAACCGGCTTACTTTCCTGACATTCCAGTCGACGCTAATTTTACAAAATTTATAGTAGGTCAAGTCTCTGTTTTGTGTTTCTGAGCACTGTAAATCAAGAAGAGGTTCACGTTTCCATCATGTGTTTCTGTGGGGAAAAGTCCAAGACCGACACCCAAGATCAAAGAAAGATTTCACTGAAAGTTTGATTTTTACTTTTGAAGGACAGTTCAGGTCTAGGTATTACAAATCAAATGCTTTCCTGACGCAGTACTCCTTACTGTGATATTGAGTACATTGGTTTCCACTGGTTTCCACACTCCTACCTCAGGAAACTGAGTATTTATCTTGATGGGAAAGAAAAAGGCCAGATCTCGTCTGCACATTTATGTCTTAATCATTATGGGAATATCGTCCTTCTGCTAACGACAATAAACTGTTGGATTACCTTGATACTGCATTGCCCTTGCATTATCAGTGATTCTGGTTATTTCGGCTGAAAGATATGATCTTAACACATCAAAGGCCCTGAAACCTCAACAGGCTTACTCAGTAATGAGAGTGAAACTATTTTGTGTAAGAATTAGAAATGCTTCAATCGGTTTAGCTCATTTGAAAATATAATATAAAGCTGTGACTATCAGAGTACCAACAGCATTTCATAATACATCTGATGATGCAAGCCCATTATGTCAACATCTCCTGCAATCACAACCTCATGCGACTGTCATCATATTTGTTAAGATTTGCATTTGAAACATCACTACTGCACTGGAGTCGAGTCGAAATACGCAAATGTACACATCCAAGTTATTTTTTTACTAAAGTGATACACTTAGTGACCAATTTGTGTTTTCTTTGCCAGCAGAAATTAGAGCCAAACTACAACCTGAAGTTGTGATGAACTGGAAGCATTAACCAGCGCAGCAAGCAAGCGACTGATAAATGAGAGCGACAATTAATCTGTGGCAGTTACAACCTGCGGGTTCTAGCAAGTTGCATCAAAATAAGAGCATGTAACCCATCATTTACGGTTTAACTCGTCGACAGTTCAGAAAGTACTTTTTACTTTTCTAATCTCCCTGTTATGGCTGCACAAATAATATGCTGTCCATAGTCCACACTCCCAGCCAGTCTTACTGCAGGTGTCTGATCCTGTTCTGATGCGCCAGTGACACCCATCGAGGCAGGGTGGGATGCAGGTGCTACAGCCCACCCGGCCCCACCTTGAACACGCTGCACCATTTCCTAATGAACACTCATTCTTGGGCCCGATCGCTCGTCCTCATTTGGTTTCATTTCACTCTGGCACTTTCCTCTTTCTTCCTGTGCGCCGCTCTTCTCTCCCGATGCTCATGCAGGCAGGAAGTGCCAGGTCAGGCCAGGTTATTTCAGGCCTAATTGGGGAAATTGATGTTCCCTCAGAAACCGGGCACCTTGACATGCCTTTCATCCTCCCTGCGACACTTCCTCCCAAATGGCAAGAGCCAGACATGTTGACGGCTTTCTGAAACACAGACAACTGTCCTTTTCGAGGACTTTTCTCGCCAAATGCATGACTGACACTTGCCGGATGAGGAGTATAATCAGGGGTAAACCAAAAACAATCTCGGCAGGTCCCTCAAGAAATGAGCTATTCAGCTTTATTGCATCTTTACATGAACAAAGCAAATTAAATGTTGAAAGGAAGAGAGCGTCCCTGAAAGGGTGGGGAGAATGGGGGCATCGCTCTGTGCTAATGGGGCTATTTGTGGGGAATGTCTGGAAGGGAGTGGCAGGGCAGTGGCTCTATCGTGTCCCCGATCACCGGGTCGCCTCGGAGCGGGCCGTAACCTGAACCCTACATGCACTACTTCCACACCACAGGCAGTGAGCCACTGACAAAGACGAGGACCAGAGGACCATGTCCTGGAGGTGGTGCAGCAGATGTTCTTGTATCATTCTAATCTGTCACTAATATCATCTTCAAGTCCCCAAATCTCCAAAATCTGGTCATGTAAAATGAGAGTTCTTTTTACTAATCACCTACAATAAATGCAGTAAAATCTTTCAAATTAAATATAAGGGAAAACAAAACCCAAATGGGTTTGGCTGCTTACTAATGGAAGGCATGACACAGACATAAAAGAAGACTTTGATGTACGTAAGTAAAGGTAGCGGTATCTGCTACAAGAAGAAGTCATGCATCTGAATTTGTATGAAAGTAAAGCAGTGAAAGTCAATTTAACTTCAGTCGTTGATCTACAGCGTAACTTTAGCATTTCCCACTGGAGATCAGTGAATTTGCTTTTTAAACTTTTATGCATGATATTTATATCAAAACAAATAATCTACTACTGTACTTTCGGCTTGTCCCGTCAGGGGTCGGCACAGCAAATCAATGTTCTCCACTTCACCCTGTCCTTCGCATCATATCAGAACAAATAACACTTTGTATTAATAATCAGGACCTACAAATCAATTCAAAACTAAAATAGTGAACAATGTCTTGTAGTAAAAAGTAACACTATATGCCTGAATAATGGAGTAGAAGCATTGACCTTCTAGTTAATGCTTTGTAGCTTCTAATTAATTACAGTACTTGAGTCAAAGTACTTGAACGCATGCAGTGACCCAGTGGGCTTATCAGTTTTGTCAGTGACCCTGCAACAACACTGCTCTGGGCTTTATTTTCCTGAAGACAAATGTGGGCACAGATACAATGAACAAAAGCCTGTCTGAGGGGCTCCCGACCAGAACACCCACCAATACCGACAGCCACAGCTAGATGCCCATCCAGGAGTGGATGGCCAGCTGAAATTACCAATTAGTTTACCAATTGGCTGCAGCAGATTCGATTGGTTTGTAAATAATTCTAGTTACTGGCCCGTAGAGCAGGACGGATGGCGCCATGCCTTTGTCCTACTGACACACTATCCCATAGAGCTGGGCCTCGAGGGGGAGGCAGCGGACATCAATACAGGCCCCGGCAGCTACTGAACCCTCCTCCACCTCCTCCTCCCAGACACACACACACACACACGCTCTGATACACAAACACACGGACCCTCTTGCAGCGCTCGGCTGATTCTGGAGAAGGCGAAACCTCAACCGCCTGAGAAGGTGCTGATGACAAACAAAGACAACAGGAATTGTGTGTGTGTGTGTGTGTGTGTGTGTGAAAAAGACAAAATCTCTTCGGCATGTTTTGCGACTGGAATCCAGAGAGTGTAGTCCAACAGCTGGAGCGGAGAGGAAACTTTACAACTGGACCACACTTTATTATTTTTTGTTTTAAGTCACTTGAGACTAGTGTACAAATACATACATACATAGTTTGAATTTGCAAGCATTTTTATGTCACCATGTCTCTGTATGAGCAAGTGTGAGAGGATGGGGGTGCTGCACTGGGCCAGAGTGGAGGTCACATGGTTCATTCATACCTCCCACATTGAAGGTCAAGGCTTCTACACTCAGGAGCAGAGGAGAGGAGGTTGAAACAAATCGATCATGCAGATAAAAATACTCTGCACCTCAGCCAGTCTCCTTTATAAGTGCACAGACACACTTTCACAAACATATTATTCACACACCGCCAACGACACGACTTAAATGCCACAACAAAGAATCCTGGCCTGATTTTAATGAAAGCGATATCAAAGTGAGAGCACCGACTCCCTAGCCTTCGGGATAAAGATACTGTAATGGACAACCATTAAAAGATCATAGTAGTTTAAATGTGTTGCTCCTGTCTAAACCTCATGAAATCAAACCACTATTTGCACTCAATAGGAAGAGGGGGGGGGGGGGGGGGGCAAGATGGTGAAGTTACTTCTCATTACAGCACTTCATAGATATCACCGGTGCATGATGTTTAAAAACGACTTGCACGGTGACGCTAGAAACTGCAGTGGGCAATGGCGGGCTAAGAGTGTGAACATCGGACACAACGCCTCTCATGATAAACGACAACGTGTGATTTATGCGAGCGGCGAGAGGAGTGGTAATTGGGAGTAAAGCTCCACAATGCTTTTAGTTAATCACAAGTCAACTAGTGAAAGATGTCTGTGCCGCCGCTGCTTCTATTATGGATGCTGGTAAATGGTGAGGAGAGGGCTGTGCCGGTGAGCACTCATCAGGTAATGAATGAGGAGCCGCGCTGTGAACGGATGGGGGGCCGTGGAAGGAGACTCCCAGATCAGGCAACCTTTCTGAGTGGTGATCTGGCCAGTACATTAAATAGTGCTGTCAAAAATAGACTGATCAGCAACAGTCCTACTTCCTGCCGTCGATCTGATAAACACGGCTCTGCAAAAACAATAAAAGGCCGCTAAAACCCAGCACTGCGAGAGCGACTGAGGGCTCACAAGTCAGACGGGTAAGGAAACGGCCAAGTAATCCCAGAAAATGAATGAGCAACACGTCTGAGCTCACCGCACGCCTCATCCTCAGCCATCAACGGCCAAGACGGACGAGTGAGATCACCGCAGGAGAGTTCCAATCAATAGTGTTCCTATATTTCAGCAGGAGGCAACTGCTGGCGTGACGCTGTTGTTATTAGGATAAGTAAGAACTATTTCCATTATTCTACAGCATCAGAGCAGAGGAGATCCAAGTTCTACTAATCTGAGTAGAAACACTGATGAGTTCTGTCCCATCCAGGCCCTTAATGCATTTGCTGTCAAATTATGCAAATAGTGTTCATTAGCAAGATGGTCAGAACTGCCTCGAGTCTTATGATATATGAAGTGGTATAAACAAAGTCAAGTCAACGACATAAATAGAGACAGAGTTTGATAAAAAAAAAACAGAAAAAAAACTACTAATTGTGTGTGTACCTGGGTTGCATGCAGGTTCATGGTGTTATTCAAACAAATGCAGCACATTAATCAAGAAGAGGTTGTCATAGCGACAGTGTCAGGACTGAACTCATGCTGATATGTTTACTGATGTTACTGAAACACAGGGGCTACAGAAGCTTTAAAGATAATGGCTAACAGTCGCTTATTATGCATCATCAGCTAACTGGTCTTGATGTTACCATTAAAGTTCTTTTCAATTATTCTAGTGCATAAACCATTCAATGCTTTGCAAACTGCTATCTGCAAACCTGCAGGCCATACCATAGTGTATCAATTTAGAATTGCATTCTCTCACTCATTGATTCTTTCAAGAGCATTACGAGCATTAACGTTTGTGCAGTTAAATGCGGCATGCAAAGTGCTTGTTGAATGCCATGATTTCAAGCACATTTATTTACCCAGACATGGGGGGTGTGGTTTTAAGTTAATAGAATTACAGATGAAGTTATAAAGTTCCTATACAATTTAGTTGACAATCTGAATGTCAGTGTGACCCTTAATCACTAAAGACATATGTGCATGCATACACGGGGGCTACGGGGGGGGGGGGGGTAATAATGCCAACAAAACCACAATCAATATTTCCACTGTGTCGTGACATGAATCCGTCACAGTCAAGGTTAAATACATCACATCAAGCAACTGGCGTGATGTTGAATGAGATGTCTCCATTCCAATATGGCTATATCAGAACTGCTCAAGCTTGCAAAACATCCAGAGCGGGGGGGGGGGGGGGGGGGGGGGGGGGCAGAAGAAGTGGAGGTTTAGGGTGCTCGGAGCATGCCTGTGGCAAACCTCAGTCAGATATAGTTTGTCTTTAGCACTGGGCCACATGAAGAATTGATGAAGCTCTCTGGAATGGTGCTATCATCAAGGCAGCGAAGAATCAGAGCATCACAAAACCTGCATCTCTGCCTCCCCTGTGCAAAGCGCCCGCCATTTATGAAAGTCATCCATTAGCTTCAGCCACACGGCCCAGCTCCTGCATGCATCTGCGGTCACTGTGGTGTGTGTGTGTGTGTGTCAGGAAGAAAAAAGGGTAAAAAAAAGAAGAAACAAGGAGGTGAGAAGAAGAACCAGTAACAGTTATCATATACAATGTTGGTGATGACTTGATAACCAATAAAGTGATTGGCTGAAAAACATATTGTAGACATTTTGAGCCATGCCACAGTAGGACCAGCACACTGTTAAAGCCAGCAAGACAGAAGAACAAAAGAAAAGTTACAATGAGATAAAAGGCAACACAGAGAGGCAGCAGAAGACAAACCTGCTCTCTCACACACACACACACACACACACGCAGCTGATCTTCTTACACAGCCTTGGCTGTCTGTAGGCTAACCACAACCCTGCTCCCTGCAGTGGTGACCGCAAAGCAGTCAACAGAGGCACACTGGGCCTTATCCTGCATGACACGCTGGTCGATAATCATGCACACAGCCGCATAGCACAACACCGCTGTAACTGCTATAGCCCGCCTGTCTGCCTGCTGCGTAAACAAACATGCCTGGATGGAGCCGCTCTCACACAAACAGCAATTCATCATTTGACAATCAAGATTTTTTTGTTTTTAAGTTATTGAATATTTGATTTCTTCTCACTGTCCAAAGTGTTTGCACAGCACATTAAAGCAATTAAAGCTATTTGAAGCTAAACGCACATTGAGATTGTGAAGAACAAAAGACAGATAGAAGAAGCTGTTTGATGATCTGCCAGTCACTGTGTTGTGAAAAGGCCTCCATGGCAACACAATTCATTTATTTACATTCAATTTGTATTTCATACTAATCATAAAACATGGAAACATTTGCTTGTTTCAGCGCTGCCGTTTAGTGGATTCTAGCTGTCAACTATACTAAAGATAAATTCATATATAAAAAAAAACATTAAATTATTTTTTTATGTAATGCTGAATATGACTTAACATGTGGATGATCACACATGAATAAAGACATTTCCAGGTGATTTTGACGACAGAGAATCCCTCTAACGCTCTTTTTGACAGCACAACATTCTCCCCATTCTAACAGGGCCATACATACATTATCCATTCTTAGCTGTTATATATTGTTCTTAGCTCAACAATCCAGATTAAGATTCTGAGAAAGGTAAAGAAAAGAACCATTAAATAACTCTGAAACACCTTCTCCCATCCTGTAGTACTGGACTGCAAAATGCAACCTGTGGTGTTCTTTATTTTACCATGACAAAATAGAGCATGACGGACAGCCAACAACCAACCTTGGACTGCAGACAGTGACAGAACAAAGACAAATTGTCACGTAAAGCTGCTGATTTAAGCCCTCATCGGTATGCATCAATAATGCCAGCAACCCGTTCCCACTAAGGTTTTAAACTCAAATGTTATTTAAAGTTCTAATTTCACAATTAAAAAAGCTGATGAAAGACATTATGAACTGTTCACGTTCTACATAGAACCTAAAAATGTGCTTGGCAATTTGCATGTTGCCATTATGTAAAAAAGAAATAAATCACAAAGACACAATTCAACTTATCGAAAAAAAGAATCTACTTCTCACCATGCGTGTGAGCGTGACGGGCTTTTCAGACACCGTTGAAACGGTCTGTAAGGTACATATGAAAAATAAAAATGTATTAATAATCAAATGCAATTATAATCGATAAGCCATTCATCGTAATGCTAAGGTATTAATCAGATGCAGTGATTTGCTGAGATTTTAGAAAACATTCAAATAATTAGGATTCATCGAGTAAACTTAAAATGCCTATGTGATGCATGCTTTATGTTTTTCTCAGCTTTTAGATCCAGCCTGTGAACAGTAGGGATCATTCGCAGAAAACTAGGTGTTTGGAAATTTGGAAACTAGACAGCACCACCTGCTGGTTGATATGTGCACTGCCCATTGTGTGGACCCGTAGAGGAAACACACAATAACGTTTTTACAAAGCAGGAAACAACCATTTGATGGTAGAACACTACCTGACTTTGGAGGCAGTTGGTTGTTGGCTATATTAAAAGAATCGAACATCAAATATGACCCAAATTAATGTTGTATTATGGCAATTATTTTTACTACTATGACAACTGGATATTAATATCCTGTAAGTTGATGCGGATTCTGCCTCACCTTCATATTGTTTTTGTGTCATAAATACAATGTTTGCCTTTAATCTTAAAGCGCCGAGCAGGAGAAACAAGGTTAGTATCAAAGAAGCTTTTTCAAAGTCCATGATGCGTTTAACCAACGGTAACGAAACTCATATCCTTTAAAGAATCGGTTCACAGGCAGGCCAGCCCAGTCTTAAATAAGGAAGTAAAGTTTTTGATTAAATCATTCAGGAACAGAAAAAAAAATACCGCTTTATTTTTAATGGTTCACATTTTTTTAAATTTGGATGAAATATTACTAAAAATGCTAAAATATCCTGTGAAGCAAGTTAAAATATAGCTGTGTAGTGAGATTCTTAACTCCGTAGCTTTGCATGAATACACATGAAGGAAAACAAACCTGAAACCTTTTTATCAGTGTGTCCCATCACAGATCACTTTCCTCTCTCTAGCCTCTCAAACACAGCAAAGACACACAGAGACAATCCATTATGATACACACAAGCTAAACCTGCCCACACCTACAAACACACTTTACAAAAATCCATTATGAAGTCTTCACAGACACGCAACAAAGAGGGGCGCTGGTCCAGTCTGAGTGGTCCATGAGTGTTGGTCTTCTCCTGGGCGGACTTTGACTCCCCTTGTGGCCTGGATCAGAGCTGAATTCCTTCCCGCTGCCAGAGGGTCAAGACACTTAGCAATTTCACAGACTTCCCTTTCTGGATTTCCAGCATACACACATAAGACGCAACGCAACGCAGCGCACGTGCATGTAAAGGCACACAGAGGCACTGCGTGTGCACCAGAGCACGGGCACAAACACGCAGCACGGGGCGATATAAGGCTGCAAGAGACCATCAGGCCTGGAAATATCTAGAAGCTAGACAGAGAAATGGGGACGTGAGAAAGAAGAGGAGAGCATGAGGAAGGTGATGATGGCTTTGGGATGGAGGTGAAAGAAGAAAAACAAGAACAGCAAAGAATGAAGTCACACAAACAGGCACATAAATACTGTAAACATGCACACTTTAATTAACATAAACACGTACAGGATCACTTTGTGACATCACTGCTAATTGATTATTTATGAAATCCATGTGTGTGTGTGTGTGTGTGTGTGTGTTTTGCGCTGCCTTTATCCCACTGTCCAGAGAATCACGTCAGGGAATAACAGACACAAGAGGATCAAATTGATTAAGGCAGGAGTTCTCAGCAGCAACAGAGGATTAAGCCGGCTGATAAGTGTTTCCTTCAAAGCCAGGTGTAGATCAAACGTGAGAGAGACCCCCGGCTGGCTCTCTGGAGTCAGTATGATTCTTTCCTCTCCTCCTCTTCCTCCCTCAGCTGTTGGTTTTCGGCTTTATTATGACAGCCACTACAGATCGCCTCTCTAACAACGACAGGCCCTGCCCTTGTACCTACACACCATTAGCTCTCCATCTGTCAGCTTCCTAACAGGTTCCAGTAACGCAGCCAAGAACTCACTTCCTCTCCAACGGACAGCAGTCGACTACGGACTGGCCTCAATCCAGAGATGTTCCTGTCTTTGACTATTTGCTCCTCTTTCTTACATCCTTTTTGCCTACACCCCCTCCTCTTCCCTCTTGATCCACTTTTAACCCTTTAACTCCAGTCCTCTCATCCCCCTCCTGGTTCTCCTCCCGACGTGTTCCCTCTAGTATTCGGCGAGGTTCAGGACCGGTGCCAATGGTCAACAGGGGATTAACAAGACTGGAGGTTGGAGAATGTGTGAAAACCCGTTAAGTCCCTCACTCTGCAGGCCAGAGGGTTTTTTTTTTTCTTTATCTCACACGTGATCACGCACAAACTCACACACGAGGAGAAAACCCACACCTGCACAAAGTCAAACCAGGAGAAAGCTGCATCTGGGATCACACGTTTATCACTCAGCATGCAACCCCGGTCAAGACCCAGGCTTACTGAGTGTAATGAATCTACAATAAAAGAGCGGATCCTACAGTGTGGTACAGTCTGCATGACCCAGCAGCTTCTGGGATAAAACCTTCCATGTTGTCTCATGTTCTGTGTGGGAAGCCTCCAGAAGTTCCAGTTTCCTCCCAAAGTTCAAGAGCATGAAATAGAAATGAGTGATTATTCTCATTTGCATGTAGGGAGCTTCAATCTATCTTCAGAGCGCCACCTGCGTTTCACCTCATAGCTGCAATATAGACTCCGACCACCTGGGAAAGGATAAATGGATGGATGGATAGACAGACACCATATTTGTTGAAGCTAAAATTATTTCTAGCCTAAAATAAAATACAATAAAATACTCAAATGAGTGTCAGAAGGATGTAGTGGCTAATGGCAGCAACAGCGACACTGGTCCTGGCAAATGGGCTTTGTGGCCGTGTGTAACTCTATCTGTGGAGAGGGACGAGAGCAGCGGTTGGGTAATGGAAAGGTCATTTAGCCAATCCCCTCGGTAGGGGGGCCGGTCTGACACGGCTCGTTTGTCACAGTTCAATAACTGCCACTCCAGGGAGTGTGAGGGAGAGAGAGAAACAGTGAGATGGGCAAGAAACTAAAGTGTGTGTGTGTGTGTGGGGGGGGGGGGGGGGGGCACAGCTGATTCCCAGCGCTCATCCCTCCATTAGAAGCCTGAAACGGGGTCACCAGGCTGCGCACTTTGGACTCATGTCCTTCTGAAAACTCGTGAACCTCGTCTGTGAGGATTATCTTTGCTCCAACTAGTAGATGTTGGGTTTTGCCATATGTTTAAACTACACCCAGTTAAAGAACCCGTGGATGGTTTCGCTAGAATTATGCCTGAATGTAATTCAGATATTTTTATCAAGCAGCAGAATGAGAAATAGGATGAAGTTTAACTGGTTAAAGGGTCGCAGCGGACCCTAACCCACGCAAAACTAGAGCGGACGGATGCCTGATTGAGCTCTGGGAAAATGTGATGAGCATTTACATTGATTTTATTTTTTTAATTGACTGCACCATCAAGACTATTGAATTCGTACACTATATATGTAATTAAAGTGGTTAAATATGTGGAAATATATAATACTGGACCATTAGTTATTTAATTTAATTGTGATTAAAGAAAGGGCAAAAAAAGCTAATCAAAAACCCATAGCATCATCATTCTCAGTTGGTTGTATTGATTTGTGGCGTCCCCAACATGACCTCATGTGTGTGACAGCATAATCCCCAGCTTTGTGAGAGAGCCAAATATTCTCACACATCTCAGAGCAAATAGAATTTCCCTCAGGGATTAATAAACTATTCTGATTCTGATTGGTGTCCTTCTCCTCACTTTGAAAATCAATAAGCTTCAATGTGCCCGTTCACGTCTCCATGGCTTCCCGCAGATATGCCCGAGGCACAGAGTTTGGGTGGAGATTTCGGCTTTTGAATGGATCTCTTGTGGAGCTTAAAGAACTTCTGACTCAATCAGGGTTCGAGCCTAAAGTGGGTTCGTGCCGACATGTTTTTAAACAGGTCTGTGTCGCCCCCATGTGGAAAGAAGAAGAACGTGCGAAACAGATGAAAGGAAATGTTTGATTGACGTTATGCCAATAGGTTTTAAATCCTGCAAAAATAAAAACGGAAAATTATTAAATATATAGTTCACTGATATTTTCACACGAGTGTGCTGGTAATAATTTGAATTTTCCAACTTTATATTAAAGCCCTCCTCTGTATGTCAGCTGCAGCCAGGTTAACCATCAATCAGGCATCAGTGAAGGGTTTAAAATCAAACCATGCTGTTCATCCTTATGACTGGGGTGGTTTAAGTGGGGGCACTTGTGCTTGAGTGGCCCTTAAGTGGGCGTGGCTCCAGATACACATGATGAAATACAGATCATTTACCATTTGTTGTACAGACATAGTTCATTAACATTGCTGTACATTATACCATTTCTTATTTGTTTAATACTTTTTATGGGCGTTGAACTGGTGAGCGGTCTGCTATCATATTGATTCAGGATAAAAAATAATGATTACCCTTTCGGGTAATAAATATTACAATAAGTATATCTTCAGAAAATGAAATCCACAACATGTATGCGTGTATTTGCGTCCTCGTGTGGTCAGTACTTACATTTTCCTGCAGTTATACTGTGATTCAGTGTAAGTTACACAGTCCGGTTCCTCGAGGTATCCAGAGATGCTTTCCTGCAGCAGTTTGCATGCATAATCCAAAACACATAATACAGAACATCTACCAAAATAGATAATAAAAATATTCATTTTAAATAAAATGTTCATATCCCTTCCATTCCTAGGAAACTGCATGATCATTTCCTTCCAAAACAATGAATGTTCCAAGCTTCTAAGTACAGAGTAACTTCACAGACTTGACCACCTCACTTCCTCATTAACTCTTAGTCCCACCCTCAGCATAGGATACTCATCACTGATTAGCTGAAATAGAACAGCCAATCAAACATATAACAAGTACCGGTAGATTAGCAGGGGCTAAAGCTTTTTCCAATAGCGTCATAAATAATACAAATGCAAAATTGTTTAGACGCTGCACTGTGACAGAAATATACATGAAATTAAACAATACGAAAATCAATAGGAAAAAAATAAAGACATTTTTGTCACTTACGAACATCCTTTACATTTAAAAGTTTTCATTTGCCTGTTCTTGTAATGAAATAAAATGAATTTACAAAACAAAACAAAGTTCTGCCTCTGAAAAGACAGATAGCCAATCGTTGTTTAGAACACTGAGGTGGCTACTGGCTTGGCCAATCAGATTTCATCTGCTCACTGTCACTGTCTAGAACCAACACTTCATCTGCAGCAGATGAAGATCACCCCAAAACGGAAATGTGCTACTTTATAGACACAGACCCTTTGTCATGAGTCACATCTCATCACAATCAAACTGATTTTCAAAAGCATCTTTTATAAAAGGTCTTGTTGCTTTTAGTGACTTATGTATTTATTAATTAGCCCTACGCTCTATGACAGTTCAATTAATAACAAAATCACTTTTTATATATGAGCACCAAAGCAACATGCTCGTATGCCTTCCGCTGGTTATTTTGAAAAGTATCTAAATCAATAGCACATATAAAGATAATTTAACTGCGGCTGATGAATAGCACTTCCTGTGTTCATGTGGGTTTGTGTGAAATTATATCTGCCGTCCATATATTGTGAGTGACCCTCAAAATAACAGCAACAGCTGTTAATAAAGCTCCAAATACAAAACATATTTCATGTGTGAGGAAATCATTTCCGATTTCAACTGATGGTAGAGGAAATATGTCACATGAATATCAAACCATTACATCTGTATGGCTCAACTGATAACACATTTATGTTCTTATACAACCACGTGAATGAAATTCAACGGTTGAAGTGAGTTTATTTGCATCCAGTCCGTTCTTCAGTATACACACAACGTATGTTTGTCCAAAGATCAGCTGGCCGTCTCAAAAATATCAACAGTTCACAACCTCACAGCAATGTAGAATGACGTCATGGTTCTAAATAGTAGGTTCATCATAACTAACAAATAAAACTAAAGGAATTGCCTGACTGTAGCAAACAGAAACTTCAGGTAACACTGATAATACTAATACTAATGCACTTGAGACGAAAAGGTTCATTCACAAATTGTATCAAGTTGAGGGAACGCCCACCACAACTCAGTGTACACTATTAACCTGAATATTTGTGAATATGAGGAACTCTTTCCATCAAACACGGCATTCAGAGGAAAAACAGAGGTGTTCCACAAAATAACAGAAGTAGAAGGAGAAGAAACATGTCTTTGTAGTCTGTTTGTTTTTTCATTTTCACAAATTCTGGTCGAACCAAGTCCTTATGAATAGTGTACACTTACATTTTAGCATAGATTTTCCATTTTAACAACCATGAAATGTCTCCAGAGTTCCATACAAAGTGCAAACAAGCACACACAAAATACAAGCTTCATACAATACTCCCAAAACACAATGTCAAATGTGTTCCAAAGTATTTATAGTCTTCCTCACTTGGGGTTTGAGTGAAAATTTCATGAAGCCAAAATTAAAATGAAAACATCGGCGTTCACATCAGTAATGTTAATTAGCCATAAGGAAATGTGGTTCCTTTGAATACGCAATTAGTCACACACAAAAAATAACATTTAGAATACCAGTAATTTACAAAGCATGTCAATAAATAGCTGGCTTCCCCTTGAATCACTAGTGTATGCTACTTTTTCTTTAATTGTGCAAGGTGTGCTTGAGCTTATGTAACTACAGCTGAACTCTACTGTGGACTTGTCCCGTGGTGCTCCTTGTGATGTTGCGGGTGCTTTGTTCGCTTGGCCGGCTGCGTCCTTCATGCGTAGCTGTTGGTTGTGACCAGCAGCTCATAGGCTGGGTCATGACCCCGCCTGCATAACACCACGCAAGCACAGAGCATGCCCAGCATCTAAAGGCAGACAGCAAGAGAAGGGTGAAAGCACAGGAAGTCACACTCGTTGATTTTCTCATCAACCACTATGATAATGATTTCATTTTGCCTTCTTGCCATCAGGAGAAATAATACTAAACAGGTAAATGATGCTAAACCAATCTTTTGTTCACACCTGCAGCACGTGTGTGTGCCGTTATAGTGAGTTAACATGAAGCGGTCCACCATGCTGTGTCTGTCGGTGCTTTGAGAGCAGCAACAGCAGGTCAGCGCTGCAGTCAGCTCCATTTGTGCTGACAGATTACTGCAGCTCGGTAAATGCTCTTTCACTAGATTCAACTGGAAAGTGTTTTTCGCTGTGGATGAATTACACTCACACTTATATTGGCCGTTCTTTGATGTAGGATTAGTCACCTTTTCCTCTAAAAGTTTAGTCCTCAACTCGGATTATAACTTTTTTTTTGCTTTATACCAAAATATATTCGACCAAATGGCTGATCGGTTGTCTGGCAGGTTTAATGCACATCCATAGATCAGTTGTAGTACTTAAACCACTTATTTCTGAGTAGAAAATAAGGATTGCATATCAGAAATGCTGATCTTTAAACATTTGCATTTACAGTTAAACACAATACGATTGAGCGTAACGCGGTTACCCTTCAGGGCGCCATCCTCGTCCTCCTTACCTGTATAGACGCAAAAGTGAGAGCAGCCCAAATGACGTACATCATGATCTCCTTTAACTTCTTCACAACAAGAGCTTCACAACCCTAAATCACAAAATAATTGTAATTAAAAAGAGCTTCTTACCAAATAAACAGACAGGTGATAATGTCAGAGTGATTAAACATTACGTCTGTTTGAGGCACAGAGAACAGAATAGCCGTGATTTTAATATTGTTCTGTAGTTTTTGTTTGCAGGCTTGGCTCAGAGCATCTTCTTTGTACCTCTTGGTAGAGATCTGCTGGTCGGGAGAGCGTGCCGCTGCAGTTGGTGATGCTGGGCTGACAGCAGCTGACTGGGACGCTGTTGTTCTTGGACTCTTTAAACCAGCGCGTATTCTTCCAGTCAGAGTAGTTGTGAATGCCACAGCAGCGAAGCTAACGGAAGAATACAGAGGAACAGTGCTGCAAAATAAATCTGCAGTCTGGAGTCAAGAGTTTTCCAAGAATGTAAAATAATACACAAACAAATCACCGAACAAAATAAAACCTAAGATCACCCAATTAATTAAAAACAAAATTCCTGTTCACATTAGGATCTAAGCCAACACAGTAGAAATATTTCATGCAGTTTTCTTCTCACCTGCCTCTGCACATAGTCGATGGCACGACTGGGAGCATCAGCGTTGGTCCCGTTGTATTCATTGTAAACCTTCTGGATGGAGTGATTCACTTCGTCTTCTACCTGCAGCACAAACACATCAGTCACGGTTCAGCCACTGAAATGCATCTTCAATGAACGGCATTCCCACATTCTTTAAAAAAAAACTAAAAATAACATGTGTAATGAAACATCATGTGGTTCATATTTGATAACATGTAAATGCGAAGGAAATCTTTATTTATTGCATTGATTGGAATCTACCTTTGCCCTGTATATGTAGCCAAGAACAACGACCACACATTCTGTCACAAACACCAGCAGGAGGATGGCAGCAAACTGAAACGACAGCAAGCAGACGTTCAATTGAGGAGAGTTGGAAATAAAGATGTTGATATTACTATTGATTTTCCACTATATCAACATCATATCTAAGAAAGTATCTCTCTATCTCGATGAAGAAATGTTTGTAAATGTATGCTCTGCCTCTGCCTTCAGGCTGCGATTCCAAACTCACAGTTGCAAGCCCACAGGAGCTTTCGCGTATTGTTGCGCAGCAGCCAATCAAGCCGATGATGAAGAGAAGGGTCCCGACTGCTATGATTGTGACAGCGGGAATCAAAGTGTACACGTCTTCAAAGAAGTGGTCGTAGTCATCGTATGTGATGAAGACATAGGCTCCGATGTAGCACAGAATCCCAGCTGCAGCCTGTGTGGGAAGAGCAACAAGGAAAAGTCGGACGCTTCTTTGGAACTCACGTGATTATATTTGTTCATCGGATTCTGTTATGATATACTACACACACACACAGGAGAAAACACACTGCAGTGTTTAGTTTACTTGCTACTTTGCTTGGGTAGTTAGGGTTGTGTAAAAACACATACTTTTATTTTGTTAAAAAAAACAAAGAGATATGACAGAAAACACACCACAAAAAATATATATAGTGTAGATTCTGTGGAGCATTTTGTGTTTTCCTCCTCACATTCAGGATTATTATGCTTGCATGCCAAGTGAATGAATGAATGAATGAATGAATGAATGAATGAATCGTGTATAACCTGCTCAGAACCTGCTGATTCAACAGTACCAGACAGCTGCAGCATGACGTCATGGCTACAACTTGTGGGTGGCAGCTACCTGCAGTTTAGCTAGCGCCCGTCACACCTTTATTTACCCCCGATTGGTTTCCCTTACAAGCACGACTCTGTCTGTGTATTTCTTGATCAAAACGTGCGCTCGTCTGTCGCGGAAGCTCCGCATGCAGCGCGTCATTGGCGCAGTTTTTTTTTTTTAAGCTTGCTTATGCTAATGCTAATGCTAATGTTTCTTCTCCGTGGCCTCTCAACAGGGATGCTGCACATTGATCCGAGCAACCGGTGCGTTCTTACCCAAAATATGAGATTGAGAAAAACCAAAACCGTTTTGGATGACGTAATTCCACACTGCCCCATGGTATCGTGATCCCTTATATTACAAATGTAACTATTTAAAATATCTAATAATGCACCTGCGCCGTCGCTGTTATTATAATAATAAAATGGCTTCGGTCGGTCCTCCTGTCCAATTGTGCAGACTCTCCTCTCCTGGCTCGGCCAATGAAATCATCACGACTGAGGAAAAGAAGATCACGTGATTGGATGACGTTGCTATTCACAACAAACAGACCGGACGTGTGGACGTCGTCACGTTATACCAGTCACTATATACGTTGTTGTGTTTTTATTGTGTTATTATTATTCATCCATTGTCATTTGTTTATTTTTTCGTTTTTTTAGGACTAAAACAATAAAAAACAAAAAATTGACAAGCAGCATCAGCACCAAGCTGGTCTGTTCATATGCAGTACAGGTTTGTTGCCAGTCGGTGGCAGTGTTGTACTGCTACTGTATTTCCACACTGGTTTAGTGCAGGAGGAAGATGTGGTAAAATGTAATCCGTGTGGTAATCCTTATCCTGACGACATATATTTTTTTCAGAGGTTTGAATTTTTCATTAACGGTCACACGGTCCAAATATGAATAAATACAAGAGTGCTAACTGCTAAGCCTTCGCTTGATTTAAATAAACAAGACCTGCTTACTTCCTGTGATAGGGGGATTGATTATTTCTGTTAAAAATTAGTGCCTTAAGGTTTTATTGAGTTAAAGATTGGCACATTTGTGTCTGTCTGCATTGATGACCATCACCGAGCAATTACAAATTCAAGAAGAGAAACGAAGGCCACCACATTTGCCACCACATACATTCACGTTGTGAATTATGCATCAAGTCTAGCTTTAGTTTTAGTGATTCTTAAAGCAGAACAGTAAAAAAGAAAAGCAATAAGAAATGGTGCTGGTGACAAAAAGCAACCTAAAGTCACGGGCTCCAGCATGTTATTATGACTTGAGGTCATTTGCCCAATCATGACCTCCAATGAATGCATCACTGGCTGTTTTAAAGTTTGTATACACCACATAAAAATAACAAATTTCTGCACCTTATACTAAAAATATACTAAATAAGTTGAGGAGAATTACAGTGAATGTGACTTCACTTGTGAAATAGTAAATGAGATCCGATCATTTTAAATACTTTGTACTTCTTTGACACATGTCGCTTTAACCTCCAGTTATTCTACTATTTATTTGTGTTGGTCTATTTCGCTAATGTTTTCAGTTTATTAGAATTGTTTAATGGCCTTTAACCCAGTAGCTTCAGCACACAAGAGACATATTTTTTTCTTTTGATTTATTACTACCCCCCCCCCGGCTAACCGAACTAACCGACAAAAAAAAAAAGATAAAAAATAATTTATTTTATTGATATTGAATTTATAATTGCTTTCTCCTTGGCAAGCATCACCAACAGAGAAAATAGAAATGCAGAGTAGTTAATTTGTGTGCCGACGGAACGAGGGATTATGGAATAAATCTGAGTAAACAAAGACAACATATAAGAAAACATTTATACAGAGGGTACAGAGTTGCTAAACTTTAAATCTCTCACTCTCCCTGGACTGAGAAGACAGACACACCAGTGAATCAAACCCTTATCTGTCAGTGTGTCACAATTTATCAAAGAAAATCAAAGACAGTGCGAATAATTATTTTATTTAATATAAATAAAGTTCAATGACAAGACACATTGTGAAATGTAATCAACGAAAGGCTGAGTATTGCAGATGATAGTTGTACGCTGGGTAATACAATCATACGGATCACGAGACTACTTTTATTTATTTGTTTGTTTGTTTATTTATTTAGGCTAACCCCATGAGGCCAAATGACCCGGGAATCCGTTTCCATGCGTGCCAGACGTTCAACACTTTGTGTTTTGGAAGTAGCTGTCTAAAATCTTCATCAACAAGTTCGTCTCCTGAAAAAGAATATGAAATAGAACAATCAGTCATTTCATTTCAGTCAATTTTGCGCGCAAACAAAAGGAGCTTGTGGGATGGTGGAACTCGCCTGATGCGCCGGGCGTCGCTCTTGCGTGTCCTCCTGCGCCTGCAGCGCTCCACGCACGAACTCTTGGATCAGCTCCACAAGGGCGCTCTGCTCCGATGGCGCGTTGACTTCCAGCGCGTCTCCATCCTGTCCCTCAGCCGAAGGCAGCAGGGGGTCATCCATAACGCTCTTCTTCCCCATTAAGTGTCCTGTGGATTCAAATCAAGATACCCTCGATATTAAAAAGAAGGCTATACTTTAAAAAAATAGCAACACCATGCACGAATTCAAAATCGATACAGGACAAACGTTCGTTTGTAAAATTAATAATGATAAAAAAAGAATGTATTTGACGGGGTGGCAAAAATGAAATTCCATCATAAGCATAACTCGAAGTTCTCACCTGTAGCCCAAAGGTTGCCCCTTGGATTCAATTTAATTTTTGCAACTTTATTCCTCAGCTCAGTCAGGTCGAAGCTGACCGCGGCGGTGAAGGGCAAGAAAGAAAGGAAGACGAAGGCAGTGAGTAAGCCGCAATGGCACGCATTACGCAGCGTGAAGCCTCCCATCTCAACGCGTAAAGACGCGCTGTCCTCCCTCCTGTTTAACGTTGATCGATCAGAGCATCCGGCTTTTATGGGATCTCCTGAGAGGGGCGGGGCCTGTTTATGACGCGCACACTTTGCATTTAGCCGAATGAAAAGCGTGATTTCCGCGGACTGCGTGTCTTCGGGTCTTTTACGCACGACGGGCTTTCATCTAACCTCAAGTAGACGTTTATATTATTTGCAGTATTGATGACATCGGTCAATAATCACCCGAAATATTGAGGAACAAAATGTGAAGCTCCATTCACTGCAATTTTAATAAAAAAAAAAGTGATCCAGAATCCAGGATTTATTCCGGATCATCACTAAAATGTAATCAACTGTTCCTGGTAACATTCTCAACATTTAATCAAGGATCTGTCCTGAATTATGTTGCTAAAAGACAAGCAGACCAACACCAGTGATTACATAAACCCCTCCTTGGCAGAGGAAATAATATTAATAATAATAATAATAATGACTAATTTAAAGCTTGACTTTCCTCAAGTATAGCTTATTTTAATCATCTTCATACTCACTAGTTTTCTACAGAACAGATCAACTTTATACAAAATGGAAACACACTATTCTTGCTGCAAAAAGGCTTTTACCAAACATTCCCATCAGAGAAATTACTCGACAGCAGCTTAATAAATAAGTCTATGACTCAACGCGACTGAATGTTCAGAATCAGATCAATAATGAGTCCATTTCTGACACGAGACATTTACAGATCAACACTGCTCTACTACATAGTCAAAAAGACATCCTGTTAATGTCGGAATAAAATGAGACAGTTTAAACAACGGA
The DNA here is from genome assembly GCF_040956055.1 of Brachionichthys hirsutus. Lineage (NCBI taxonomy): Eukaryota > Metazoa > Chordata > Actinopteri > Lophiiformes > Brachionichthyidae > Brachionichthys > Brachionichthys hirsutus. The sequence continues at coordinate 7,070,881 of NC_090897.1, forward strand.
TTATGGATGAAGACCAATTTCATATTTTAATATCATCCATATTCAGTTTTCATAAAATATTTCAGGTGGGAATGAAACATGAGATCATTATTCTAAATAAATGCTTGTCCTCATTCTGAGAATTACAAATAAAGATCCTTTACAAACTTAAGCTATCCAAGTTCCTTCATAAAAATATTTTAAAGCTTAACTTTTATTCCCCCCCACTTCAACAAAATGTTCGAACAAATGGTACAAAAGAGCCAGTTGGATTTGACAAAGTCTAACTTAATTCGGTCTTAAAAGGCATGACAGGTTTCTTGGACGTGGTTTATGCTCCTGGAGTCTTGACATTTGAGCACTTCACTCCCGATGGACCAACACAAAGAGCCCCAGCATGAAGAGAACGGCGTACTGCAGAGAGGTTTGACAAATTAGATCACCACACTCAACATCTGCAGGCTCAAAGGATGAAGCAAAACTTACTTTGAACTTGGGATAATCATTCATGAGAATGGTGACAATTCCAATGTATGGCACAAACCTGAAGACGTACAAATAGTGGCGATCAATACATTTATTTGAAGCTCATGTGTGTAACTTTTAAACTGATAACTGTGTCTAAGTTCCACAAACAGCTTTATGACAGAGAGGAAGCATGAAAGCTTAAGACAAAAAGTGTTTTCTTTCTCAAATATCTGTCATCAGGACAGCTACAGAGCCGTGCTCTTTATTTACGGCAAGGTGCATCACACAGATCTCACTACAGCATCCATCCTGCACATCCAGACAATGAAGAATAGGATTTTTTTACATAACACTTACCTGATTAAAATTTCAATTAAGATAATACGGCAAATCTAATCATATAATTTTGTAAAATAAATATTTAACTGTAATGTGAATTTGCTGCTTCTTGACTTTGAGCTGTTTCCAACCCACACAGGTCAATCATGCTCAGTTCAATCTTTGTACTCTTAATTTTAACTGGCAGCAACGCTCCTCAGGTTTTGAGGCAAAACGAAATCTCATTGATACTTCGGTCTTCGTGACGTTACCTCTTTTGTTGTCAATATATTTGTATTATTACACTTTTTCCCCTCAAACAAAGTACTTACCCTCGAGCTCGACCAACGACATCTTTCTTCTCCAGCCAGTGTTGACCCTGCTTGTACAGCCCTCTGTCATCCACTGAATTGTTGTCCCCTTTGGTCAAGAACTTAATGTCTCCATTTTCTCTATGAACAAAATAAAAGATTTTAGACATTCAGGCCCTTTTTTTTTATCAACATAAACATGTCTGGATGAGCAACAATGCCACATGAATGAGAATCCATACTTCTCATGGATCTTTAGTACTCTGTGTACGATGGGGATCTCCCTGCCTTCTATCCTGAAGACAACAATCTCTCCGACTCTGATGGGATCCTCTACACGATTGGTCAGAAACAGCAGGTCTCCTCTGTGAAAAGCTGGCTCCATACTGCCACTGAATTAATAGCACATACAGATCAGAATTAATTGAGGCCATTTTAAACAAACCATTTATTAATATAAGTTTTTCTGGGGGGAAAAGTACGAGGACAGAAAAAACAACAACTGAGAAATCTGATATGGAAATCAAGTAAGTTGAATTTTGTCAAGCAGTTTTTGAAAAAAAGTGAATGAAATATCTCCCATTATTTACCAATGAATCCCATAGGCTCACCCTATGTGATGGAGGTGAGGGCCTAAATGATCACTTTGAACTAACATGGTCCAAAATCTTTGTCTAGGTACAGTTAGAGCTAAGCAAACAGGCAGGAAATCAGATGTACTTCCCAAGGCTGGTATGTTTTTGATACACGCGACACTACACGACGTCGTGATCCCAGATACAGCAACTGTTCACTTTACTATGATTGCTATTTGCAGTATTTATTCAGGAAACATTTAACCTTGGTTAACCGTGAATCACTGGAAGACTGAGGAACATTCATGAACTACGGAGGCTTCGGCCGTGCAGTGCTGAACACATTTATTGTCAGCTAACAACAACCTAAGAGGCACGCAACAGCCTCAGCTCAAATAATCAACACTGTTGAGACTAGAGCACGGCAGTTTAATAAATCCAGATCTTCATTTACTGTTGTTGTACAACACACTTACCTCAGAACAACAACAATCGGACTCTCACTGCCAGTGACAACCATCAGCCCCTTCCAGATCATCAGCGCAGAGGAAACGATCATTCCAAAGTTCAGCACTTGGTAATAGAGCTGCAAACAGAATAAAAAAACAAGAAGCATTGATCATTTTAAAGCCAAATAAAGGATAAACAACGAGAAATAAAACTATTTCAGACATGAATATTTTTTTATATTTATTAGATAGAATGTTAGAGTACATAAACTCCATATGTTTGAAGTAACCCTGAATTCTTTCTAGCTGGCTGCAGCGACGTCTTGTCTAGGTGCGTTTTACGCTGCGAGGTATCGCAAACAAGATGAAAGGCACATCTACGTGAGACTGTTCGCTTTGTAAGATGCTAACAAGTGACAACGAGAACACGCTAGCTGCACACAAAGAGGCGGCCGCAGCGCGGACAGCGCTCCGGGACGTACCTGCCGTTTATTCATGCGGCGAACATCGTCAAGAAAGTCTAGAGATAGCATTTTTGCAAATTCTACAGGGTTGGGAAAAACACAAAAATCATGAAAACGATTAAAGCAACGAGCATATGTATGAAGAGTCGAGCAGCGAGTCTCGCATGGGCTTCTTCCGGTTGCGCTCAGCCGGATGTCCCGCCTCCAGGAAGCGTTGTGTTGAGGTGTCAGTTTACGATACGAGAAAGAGCAGCAGAGGGGGATCCCAAAAACCGGGATGGAGCCGAAGGCTGAAGCTTCAGCAGCGTTGTTCATTAAATGTCTGAGTGTACATCCTTCTCCGTTTTTCAGGAAATGCATCACGAGTTGCATCAATTGCGTAATTTAATATTGGTTTTATTTTTATTTGTATTGTTAATTGTGGATGATTTATGTACGAAGGACTTTCAACGGAAACAAGCCCGCAAGGGCTTTTTTGAAATGCTCCTCTTAGACCGGATGTTTGACGTTATTTGTACTGTAATACATGCTACTGTGCGACTGTACTTGTACTCTAACATTCTATCTAATAAATATATTCATCATCATCAGTGTTGAATTGTTGAAGCAGATTCACCAGAGCCGCTTGAAGTGACAAGAGCTACATTTCATTCTGTGAAATATTCTTAAATCAGAATCCCCCTTTCCGCGAATGGCGCTGCCCTCTAATCTATTTCTGCAAATTCTGCAACCAAGAGTTCATAAATAGAATGTTTGACTTATCCACGTGACAAAAGTAATGACTCCATTATTGTTTCCCTGTCATGAATGGCCACATTCTTTTAAAAACAAGCTTCATGCAAATCTTCTTTTTTTTTATTACTCTGATTAGAGAGACTACAGACAGACAAACATCATCAAAAACATAACCTCCTTGGCAGAGGTATTAATAATACACTTGTAAAAACCTCTGTATACTTCAAGCAAAAATAGATTAACAGTTGCATTACTTTGGAGGAAGTCAGCTGGTACCTGACAATGTTGTATCCGATATTTACTTTATTTCTCAAATGATAAATGTGTCTACTGTTTGGGCCGAGGCACATCGCATTCATCGGGTTCAGCAGGACTAAAACTCTGGCTGATATTTTTCTGTAGATATGCTGCGACAGGTGAGCCCTCGATTGCACACGCTGCTTTAAAAATGTCAAGTCTCTGCAAAGCATTCACAACTACACAAACACAAGAGTTTTTCTGATGATGATTGTGAGTCTTATGAGAGAGCGGAAGCTTACCGTTGGTGACACTGAATCTGGAGCTATCTCAAACCAAACAAGCACCAATGAACACAATCACCCAGAATCAATTATTCATGTCACTTTAATGACTGCTTTTAAAGGTGAGTAAACACTATTGTGCAAATACATTTGCGCCTAATGTGGATATAGGCCAGTTTAATTTCAACAAACAGAAGGCGTAAAGTCTGCACTGCCTCTTACTCAAATGTTAATAATCCAAACAATCTCAGTTGACAAACGACAATCTTCCATCACAACCAATTAATAAATGCTTTCTCTTATGGGGGGGCCACATACAATTTCCTGGAGGAAGTGAGTTCGACTGAATAAGTGATAATAAGATTAGTGGTCAGTCATTAGAAACAAAGAAACGCACTTGCCATTGTGGATAGTTGACTTTGTGGTGATTATTAGTAACACATTTGTTTCATGTGTTTCTGCCATCCTTATAAAATCATGTTTTATTTTAACATTTACATTCTGGTTTTCCCTCAGTGTTCATTTTTGTTTTATGATATGGACTGAGAGATTTACCCTGATGCAACATTATTAACTTTTCCCGCGGTCATGCGTGTTTGCAGGGACACATTTAAATCTGCCTTGTAATAGATTGTAACCCAAGATTTTAAATTCAAGACTATTCCATTGTTTACAGAATTTGCTAAAAACAAAAATAAATATGCATAAAAAACAAAAAAATATATGTTGATGCATTATTTAATTAGATTTGTAAAATGCAGGAGTAAGAAGATGAAGGAATTAGATGGTATTTCTTTTTTTATGACAGATCTGAGGACAGTAACATCATGGTAGTGTTTGCTGTGCTACACATGTTATGTTACAACATGGTACATGTGTCATACAGAGGCTGTTGTGGCTGGATTTAACCCCTCCTTCTCTGGACCTGTCTGAGCAGTAGCTGTGAGGTGATACCAACTGTTCTACTGATAATAGACAGCAATATTGTGAAAATATGCAGCACATGCCATCCACTCAAGCTAATTGAAGGTTTACGCACATGATGTGATGAATATTAATATTCCTACTACATCTGTACAGCATCTAATGGCCTGAGTGTTTGGTTGTTGTTAACACCGAGATGTCACATGATTTTTAGGTCAAACTTCATCACAGATATTTTTGTTTAATCCCATTGGATAAAGATTATTGTTGTGGGTCCTTCCAAAAATCCTCTTCCTGTGCAATATTTGAAAAGGAGGCTGCCTAGTCCTACATAATGTGCATATAGATGATTTATACATTATTTTATTCAGAAGTAGCCTTTAAGTTCACCCATTAGAGGAAATAATGCGAGATATGCATCAGAATGCCAATTTATCATAGTCAGCAGAAGCTTGCTGTGATATGGTAGATTAACGCCGCACTGACAGTCTACTTGGGGGTGGGACAGAGACCAAGCGGCCTGTGACTTTTGTTGTACGGCGATAACACTTTTTTCAAATGCCAACTAGTCTGTGGCATTTGGTGACGTGTGATCCTTTTCATATAATCTGCCTAAATGGTCACAACTCCCGTGGCCCGCCATTGTTCAACGCGGTCAGTCAGAGGGAGAGGGAAGTGGGTCTTGGATGCCACATTTGGCACTCCATGCCCTTGTTTTTCTATGTTATTTGTCCATTCTCATTGTGCCTCTGATATTACACTGTTTACATTCACATATTCTCATTCCTCTTTGTACAGTTCCTCTTCTATTTGATGCTGCGGAAATGGAATCTGAGACATATTTTCACATATTGGCACATAATGAGCCTGAATGTGAGACTGGCTGCAGCAAATCATGTTTAATGTGCTACAGACTCAGTGTGAGAATGTCACATTAACACTGTCCTATTAAAGTAAATGGCAATTACCCAGGCGGAAATGAATACACAAAATGTCTACAGTTGGGGACTAACAATTCCCTCATTTCCTGTATTTCATCCTGGGTATTAATACTGGAATTAATGTGAGTGATCCCATGCTTTTAAAGACAGACCGACAAAGCTATTGCGTGTAGCAGGAAGAGCTGTGCCAGTGCATTTCCCTCCTATGATTTCCCAGCTTCACTGATCATTTCTTCTGCGATGTCTTACAGGAAACTGAATTGGATCAAGTTTTGTCTCATTGTCTGAAATGATTCTTCGCAGGCAAAATTAGATATTTTTAAATTGCCAAAAACGATGACAGTGTGAGGACATGACATTTTCTATTTTCAATTCATAGTATTTTGTGACAATTATGTCACTCAGTAGAATGAAATAAGGACTATAATAATATATCCTCCTTTGCATACTTTGTTTAAATCCTGCTAAATGGTTTTTAGATATTTCTTTCCTTAAACCTATAGAATGAAAACTGTAATAGCGTTAGATAGTGACAGAAGTAACAGAGTCATTGCATGCATGAACCTTCATGTTTCTTAAGTCATCGCCTACAGTTGGTGCTGCGTTGGTCCAAGTGTTGTTGTTTTTTCAATGTCTATTTAATACATAAATAAACATCATATATTTGTTATAGATTAGGAGAAAAAGATACTCAGGTAAGAAGAATGGAAGCATCAGCTTCCTCCCGTTAACGCCTGTCCCCCAGTTGGCAGCGTCTGACCCGATCACGCTACCGGACGACATTAGAAGTGGCACAATGTGAACCTTCATTTACACATTTAGCTTCCTGTTCACACTTGACTCACTTATGACTGGGAATCACAAATGATTATCTTGATGAAGTAAGCCTTTAACCCTGTAAACACGCATAGCTGGTTGTGATTTGTTGTTGAAATATCTCAACTACCAGATTTCCATAGCCATTCTTTTGCTATTCATTGTTCCCAGATTGTACATGATCCTAGCAAGCCCCCAATATTCACCACCATGAGGAAGATTTTTGTGTTTGCCAGTGAAATATTTTACCAGTCCGTTACTCAGATAAAACATTGTTCTCCAAACAAGTCCAAATGGACCTAAAGAGGATGTCCAGGGCAGTTTTTATTTGCTGACAACCACACCTTGTTCGGATGGCCCTTTAGTTTTAATGATAGGATTCTACAGTAAAGTGGATCAACTGACAGCTTTTTATTAAAAATCAGAAATATCTGAAAAAGTATAGACAGATATATAGTTGTTGTAATAGTCAGTACCATTACGGTACGTCTTCTCTTGAACACTCTGCCATGGTGCAAATAAAGGGTGAACGTCACTGTGATGACAGAAAGAAGCGTCCTCTAATATAACAGGAGTCACTGAGATAACGAAGGATAACTGATCCTTACCGATAAATGTGATAACGAGTGACTGACGTGAGATGAGTGGGACAGCTTTCACTACAGTGACTCATCCCACTCCATACTGTGCTAATTTCTATTCTAAAAAAAATGACACGTGGAGTTTAAAAAGGCACGTGTCACGCTCGCCTCAAGACACATTTTATTTTACATCCGGCTGGATGCAAATCAGCAGTTTCCAAAATCAGTGCAATGTGCACAGAATGGCAAGTGAACGCGACAGGTTACAAATCACAGCACCATTAGCCACTGTACAACAATGTTACACAAACAGAGTTAATATGTTTCTGAAAAATACAGTTGTTTATTCCCAGCCTGAAAAGCAATGTAAAACGGTGAGGTTCATCTCAGGTCATAATTATACTTAAACGGACATAATACCTCCACTACATTCTCATAAAAGACCTGCTCCAACACTTTAATTTACACTTGGGCTGCACGTAATGCCACTCCAGTTCACCATTTCTTGTCTTGCACATTCATGTAGTACAAATACACTGACCTGAGACTGGGATTCACAAGCTGTGACCTACAATGGTGCACTTGTTGACAGAATACAAACCTCGGAAAACTTCTAGTCACTACTTTACAGAACCTGTAAATCACAACATGTGAGGGCATCAATCATCGATAAATGATTATGACGAGGAATGGCGGCTGTTCAACTTCAATACTAATGTCAAAGTATTTAATTGATCACTTTCCTGTTCTCTGGAGGTTTTTCCACTCTTTTAGAAATAGAAGTATCATCTGTATCCTGGCTTTTTTTACAGTTCAATCTCTGCTGTTGCGCTGACACACATCGTACATAACACTGACCCATATCCGTTTTTTTTAAAATTTAGATTATCTGTAGCCATCATGTCCCACTGAGTCATAATTACTCTATTCCATTTTAGCAATTGTGGCAGCATCAGCCGCTTTTTGCTTAGTTGGGGTCGATCCTCCTTCCTGCTCTGACTTCCTGGGCAATCTGGGACTGCCACCAGTTTTCCGGCCGGCCTGAGGGCTGGATGAGCTGGCAGCCATCTTGCGTTGAAGAAGTGGACTCTTGGATCCCTTTGGCTTTGTTGGTGTCGATAAGGAGTCCCTGGCCTTTAGTGACCTCAGGCTGAGCAGACCACAGAAGTAGTTGCACTGGTGTTGGGACACAAACTGCTCAAAAAGTATCGGATTCCCTTCAATAGAGAGACCTTGATGCCTGCAACAATAACACACAGCAAAGAATCTGTCAGTTGAAAATCACCTGAAGAATCTTTACATTAGACACAACGCAAACATACGAACCCTGTCGATTTGACTGAGATTCCAACATTGGTGATCTTAGTGTCAAAGCCTGCAAAACAACAACACGTTATTTACTTTATTGTTGAGCAAACTACTTACAAGCGACAGATATGCAAAATTGTCACTCAAGCATTAAAAATATAATACTGAAAAATAACAGACAATCATTTAGCATGTTCCTTATCCCCAATTGTTACAGCAACCTGCGGATAGCGCCTGTGGTGCCCAAAGGTTGTCATGGTTACATAACTGACCTCAGAGATTATGGGACGTTGTGTCAAGTGCTAACCAATTCTGAGCTTTAAATTGTTCATTGTCACCAAAATAAGGTAGCGAGTAAATAAATAAAAAAAGAGGGAATTTGACATGCAGCCTACCTTCCAGCTGAGTAAGGAGCAGATTGCCGTTGGTCCACTGAAATATCCAGTGCTCAAGGGCGCAGCACTTCTGCTCCACATCAGAGCCTGTCCTCGTATGATCCAGGACACGGTATTTCTGATAAACTCCTCTCAGGTCCACCTCCACAGTGGCGTAAGGGACGGTGTTTGCAGGTCGGTACATCAAGTAGACTGGAATCACCCTGAGCAACAAATGTTGTCACGATTTGCATGACATTCAGATTGAGGTTTAATGACTGATGTGCCATCTATGATACTGAGGAGGATGTTCAGTGGGGGTGAATAGATCGTACTCACTCAAGAGTAGGGCCAAAGTTTTCAATCGCTCTTGCCTCTGCAGAGAAGATTTTGCAGTATTCACGTGCCAAATTCTGAATTCTACACTCCTGTTTGCAGATACATTGGAAAATGGCCAGTGAATAGAAGCTCAGCCTACACTGGTATAATACTTTTCCATTTGATTAGTATCACATTAATCCTGGGTAGGTGGCAGGAATGACGCCTGACGCTCTTTGATGCCGTATTTGACATCATACACACCTGCTTGACAGTCTCCAGGTTCCTGTCTAGCAGCAGGCTTTCTCCTTTCCCACCGTACGAGATGGGGCTGCGAGTTTTCACGATGCATGTGTTTCCAGACTCGAACACAGGCTCCAGACCATAGATGACCTTTGCCCTCCAAACTTTATGTGAGCAGCCGTCACCGATATGCGATTCCTGCATCATTATACGGCCAAAGAATCTGTTAGCCCAGCTGCCAGAATCTGCCACACCCTTGCTGAAAATCATGGGTGTCATTTCGATTTCCTCCCCAACTGAGTACAGAACAAAGACAGAACTACAGTGAGATTCTGAGACCAACACTAAATACTGTAACAACAGTAATCACCACATCTTACCGCCGAGATCCTCCCGTAGGGACATCCCCCCCAAGACTGCAGCACAGAGAGAGAAGACAGAGTAAGGCCCAGTCATGCAGTGACATATATTAGCTTTATGACACATGTAAATGAAAGGTTTCCATACTTTCTGTACTAAGGAGACAGTCTGTGGAGTCCGTCCCATAATCATTTGTTATCGTGCATCTGTAAACGCCAGAGTCTTTGGATGACGCCTGAACAATGGCCAGATTGACCTGGCTCTCATCCCCAGCACTAAGGAGCACAGAAACACAAAGAAAAGCAGAATGCTTCGGATAAATGAATAAAATAATCGGCCATTCAAGCTGGAAGGATCGTTATTATCATAAAGTAACATTAATACACAACTGAAATACATTTTATGTTGCTCTGGAAACTTACTTTCTTTTAATCTGACCAATCTCCTCTTCATTTCTGTACCATTTAATTGTAGAGTCACTGAGAACATTGAAGAACTGACACCACAACTTCAAGTGTCCCGAAGTATCTGCAAAGGTCTCGGCCCTGATCTTACGAATGACCTGAGGAGCTAAAAGGACAACATGGTGACACATACTGCATGCATTATACTAACGTCACGTACTGTACAGTACAGTATACCGTCATTATATCGGCAGTTTACCGGGGGCAGCAGTCAATCCAGCTTCCGTGGAAATAAAGGAGACATTCTGAGATTATAAATATTCTGTACAAATAGATGTACAATCCTGATGGATAGATGCCTTTAAATCCTGCGCATTTTACCATTAATAGATCCTCATGTGTGCAACTGGGACACATTCTTGATGGCAGCTAATGAAGGCACTCACAAGCACAACATGAAAGTATGAAATGAAGAAGTTAATATGTTCATTTAATTGGATTAAGTTAAATTAAAATATTGTTTTCCCTAATACAAAATCAACTATATTTTAAACAAAAACAAACCAGAGCCACATCAAGACACTGTAGTTTATGAATATTCTGTTTTTATATACTGTATTTCCTATTTTTGACCTTTGATTTTGATTTTGCATGCTCACTGGAAATGTCATAAACTAAAGCTACACACCGTAAAGGTGTTAAAGCAACATTCAGAAACTAGCTGATGACGTGATGGCCATTTTACCTTTAAATGGGTCATGCTTCACCTTCTCTGCAGGCTTCCCCTCCGCTCTGATGGCGTGGATCTCCTCTGGGGGCGGTTGGTTTGGGGTCAGGGTCTCGGCCGTCATCTTCCTCCTGCTCATCAGTGGAGAAATCCTCTCTGCAGGAGAGGATCGCTCAGTCGGGGGCTGCAGACGAGGCGACCGTCGTGCCAAGCTCGGGGATGGGGAGGGAGTCACCGGACTTGCTGAGGTCTCCTTTTTCTGGATTTCATTATCAACTGGCGACGTGTCCTCCGCAGCCTCTTCGCCCTTAGCTTTGGGTATCATGATTTTGCGTCGGGCACCAGAGGCCAGCTCTCGTGCCGTTGCAGCAGGAATGGAGGAATTGCCATTTTTTTTCTTTAACACTGGACTGGTCTCCAGAACTGGTTTGGTTAAGGCATCGTTTTTTGGAAGTTCCTTCACCGTTGAGATGTCCTGCTGAAGTTCAAGACTATTCGCTTGTTTTTCTGTCCCAAGTTCAAGTAACTCACGTCCAGTCTGTAAGTAATTGCTTCCTGGGTCATGTTCCTCTGTCTCAGGTGAATCTAAGTGCGTTTCAATAGTTCCACTCTCAGCTGGGATGTTGAGTTTAATTTCTGGACTTATCTTTTCATTAAATCCTGTGTCTTTGTCTGGAACAGCTTCATCCTCGGTATGATCCAAAACAGGAATACTTGAGTCTTGATCACGAGTAGGAAGAGTCATAGATTCTTCACATGTTGAAACCAGATTTGCTGCCGGAGTTTCCTCGCTAGGTTTTTTTGCACTGCTCTGAAGTCTTGTACTCTCTGTAGTGGTGTCAGTTCCTACGACTGAGATGGGCGGGATTACGGCTGGTTTCTCTAAAGCCTGAACAGGTGCTGAAGTCGGGGCCTGAGACTGAATTTGTTCCAGTTCCATTTCATTTAGCAGACGATAAACCTCCATCAGTGTTTCTTTTAAATTCCTCGGCATATCTTCAACCTTCGTCACAGGTTGTGACTTCTCCTCCTCCAATTTCCTGTCATCGTTAGCTTTTAATTCTCCTCGCACGCCGTCAGCACGGGCCAGCGTGCCGGCCCCTGACTTTGAGAGTGTGGAGTCAAGAGCCTTTATTTGTAATCTCAAAAGTTCAGCTATAGATATAATTTTTGTTTCAAGCTGTGTAACCTCTTGGAAGTTCTCCGTTTGGACTTTGGACATGCTTGTGTTTTCTGGAGTATTTTTCTGGAGTGGAGAGGCATGATCGATTTCCACCTCCATTCTTAATTTAGATTTGTTATATTCATTCTTCTCACTTTCTTCATTAGCTGCATCCACATTGACAACCTCCCTGTCTTTATCTGCAGCATTTTCAATTTCCATCTCAACTGTATCATTTCTCATCTCATTAGGGGCAATAGTGCCAGACAGTGTTACTAATTCACCTTCCTCCTCGCCCTGCCTCTTCTCACTGACTTGCATTTCTGTTCCTTCTGCATCTTTTATTGTTCTGTCCACTCGGCTTTGGTGGCTGTCGGGGGAAACGTCACACCCACGAGAGCTCTCCTCACCGCCTGGCCTTCGGAGTGGTGACATCTGTAGGTCTGTAAAAGGGATTGTCGGTATTTCATTTGATCCTCTGGAATGATCCAATGAGTCCCGTGTCACTTTATCACTGGCTGTTTGAAGACCCCCGTTCAAAGAAGCGGTCTGCGTGTCACCTGACGGGGCGTGTCCATCCGATGGAGCTTTTCCCAGTGGTTGTGCTTCCACTGTGTGCTGTTTGAGTGGACGTTCCTGGCTGACGCACGCGTCATTCCCGCTCATCTCTGTATCGTCCTGCGTTACCTTGGAACAAAATACAAGCAGAGATGTCAATGCAATGAGTACTTAACTGTTTATCCCTCGCAAGGCAGAACATCAAAATAATGCAGTGTGCCAAAGAGCGGCTGAGCAGAAATCAACTTCAGAACCATTCTAAATGAGATTCTGCTTTGTTTCATCACAGCGCAGCAAAATTATTCTGACTTCTCACTTCATTTCACACACACGCGATGCATCCCAAGGGACTGGCCTGCTGATCGGGAGAGACCTTCCGTAATATTTCACTGTTCAGTCATTAACACACTAAATAACAGCCTTAAATTCAGAGAGACACAGATACCCAGAGCATGTTGTTCACTGTCAGATTCCCATTATTGACCTGATGCCCTTTAAATATTAGCACGAGGAATTCCTCGTCACATTTCATTTCATCATGAATGAGATGAGACATAATTTAACTCAAAGGTTGTTTTGCCTCAAAACGCATCCGTAAATCTGACAAAAAAAAAATCCGTAATCATTAATACTACATATAGAGGCCTCTTCTCATGTGAGGTTGCTATTTTACATTTATATGTGGCCAGAAAGGAATGTGAATCATTGGTGCTTCAGCTGTGCAGTCGTCGCCCCCCCCCTCCCCACAATCTCTGAGTGAGGTCAGTATTCAGCCATTCAGATGGAGTCAGAGTTATTGTCCATAATCAATAATCTAAAGAATCATTCACAATCTAAGTAGAGAATTATTGTACTGTATTTGGGGGGGGGGGGGGGGGATTTGTCTAATTTGTTTACTTTCTAACCTAACCTACAGGCTGGCCCCCCATCAGTGATTGCATAAACTATAAAAGAGTAAATGTAAAGTGTTTAAAAAAATAACTATGTTCCAGTGCGAGGCTGTGAGTCGTCCCCCCCCCCCCCCTCGTTCAACAGGTTGTTTAGAATATAATTCATCAATGCACTATTGCCTTAGAATGCCGAACTCTAAATATAAGTTCAGATCATAGGAAATCTTGCACTGGCTAACTCGCAGTCCTTTGAAACGACAAGATCAAATGGATTGCATGAACATTGCGTCTGGCAGCTTGTGCATCGTGCCATTCTTGTCCCCCAGTGGGACATACCGTATGCATGAACACCAGAAATAGCTGCAGGTTGCTTGTGTTACTGATGAGGCCCGCATTGGCAGCACAAAGGCCTCATGAGCTCATGATGTAAAAACGTTCGCTCACCTCACTCAGCCGAGACGCAGACCCAGCTCTTTGGCAGGCTCTCGTTTCCTTCTCGGACAGCTGATTTCCGTCTCGTTCACATGGATGCAGACGTAAGGAAGTCCTGCTTTCACGCGATGCCTTCACAGAGTCTCTGCATGGCAACAATGCACCACCAGAAGCGCTTGATTTCTCATCGACATCCATGACTGTGACATTTTCAGTTCTGGACTTGTCCTCCTGGGTTGCGCGGGGGGGTTGTTGGGATGCTGCTGCAGTACTCGTCTTTCTTTGCCATGAAGGCAGGTGAGGGCTTTGTTTCTTGGTCTCCAAATGTTTCACTCTGGAAGTGTATTTCGTTTCCTTCTGATGTTTTGCAGGATGTTTACTTGGCGTTCCGGACACATTGCGACCGGTAGACGCAGGGACAGCAGAGGGTAGCAAAGCAGAGAGCTGTTCTTTCTGTGAAGACGTAGTGACCTCCATACTTGTGTTTCCATCCTTTAAGCATCTTTCAGCAGGCGAAACGTCCTTTTTGTCTGATTTCTGATTTTCTGTAACATTTTGGGAGCCTGAATCCACAGCGGATGATGAGCTAACAATGTTCTCCACCTCCATAACCTCCTCTGCTTTCCCCTCACATTGTCCTGACTCTGCGCTGGTCAGAGATACAGATATGGAACCCTTATGCTTTCCTTTTCCGCCCTCGGGTGTACGCTCTCTGGGTGGATCTGATTTTGCAACTTTCCCAGTGTTGGATATTTTAATCTTCTTTTTGACGAAGGGAATTTTGGGTTGGTGTGCAGTAAACATCTTCTGGGCTGCATCATATTTATGTGTCACACTCTTATTAGCATTTTCCCCGATGACCTGTCCATTAGTTAAAGTTGTCAGTGCTCCATTTGTAAGGGGGGCCGGGTTTTCCTTCACCTCTTCCACAGTTGCCTCCTGCATCGTGACATCAGTTTCCACAGCAACAGCCTGATGACTCTCCTCAATGATGTCCTCCTCCATGGAGCTCGGTCTGCTGAGGAAGGCCTCCATGGCGGAGCGGCGTTTCCTCTGGGCGCGGTCCGGACTGATGGTCCGTAGCGGCTCCTGATTTTCTTTACCCTCTGCTTCCTTGCGTCTGATTTCAGCCTTTTGTTTGAGCTTAGCAAAGTAGCGCTGATGGATCTGAAACTCGTTCATTTCACCCACCTCCAAAACCCCAGAGCAGGACACGATGCCTTTAGTATTAATGGCAGAGGCCTGGTATATAGCTGCATCCTCTGTAGTGCAACTGCAAAGAAAAGTTCTTGCAAATTAACCTCACGGAAATGTCTTCAAATCTATTCATTTATTCCTCAATGAAACAAAGAAAAAAAA
The DNA here is from genome assembly GCF_040956055.1 of Brachionichthys hirsutus. Taxonomy (NCBI): domain Eukaryota; kingdom Metazoa; phylum Chordata; class Actinopteri; order Lophiiformes; family Brachionichthyidae; genus Brachionichthys; species Brachionichthys hirsutus. The sequence continues at coordinate 7,086,098 of NC_090897.1, forward strand.
TAATGTTTTGGCAAATGTTATATTAATCTTTCCAAATGTACATACTTGTAAATGTGCAAGGAATGATTTTGTCCATTGCGGAATATTTCGTATTTCGGTAGTCCACAGTATCTGTCTAACTGCACATCATCCTTATACCAAATAACTTGAGGAACGGGGTGTCCTGAAAAGAAGAAGAATAAAACCAGAAAATTGGGAAAATAATTTCCATCAACTTTCATTGCAGTTTGTGTTTTTCATTTTTACAAATCAAAAAGTAAAATGTGAAGCTGTACCTGAAACGGCACAAGAGAACTTCACGTTGCAATTCTCAGACACAGCTTTTGATTTGAGGGTTGTTTCGAAGGAGGGCTGCGTTTCTTCTGTCAGCTGCGCTATAATGCTGCAAAGCGTGTTCCTGTGCAACAAAATGGCAGCGTGTCAGCAATCTATACTGGATTATCATTATCACATCATATCATAGCATTGCACAGTATTCATGACTAGATTGAAACAATTTAGCATCTTCATCAAAATCAAGTTTGAATTTATCTTTGCAAATTAAATATTTTATAAACCACAGAAAGAGAAACAAAAGGAAAGTTTGATCTTTGAGTCCTTCATTGCGAATAGTCGTTTAACTTGTTCTTGCAGACCTCCAGTTAGTCTGAATGATATTAATGAGAAAGAGGAAAATCATCCTCACCCATCTGAATTATTAAAGTGCCCAGAAAGGCACAGAGTATTGAAGGATATAAATTGATGTGGTCCTCTGTGCATGTTGCAGAAGGCTTCCCATCATGTTTGTATATATTACTAGCAGTTTATCCATGTCCAGTGTCGACATCCATTTTAGTGCTGGTTCAGCACACAGTTAAAGTGTTCCCTTACACTTCACTAAGAAAACTAAGCAGCACTAATAATAAAGACAGCCACTCTGTAATAATATACTGCGTATACAAGGTGCTGTTTTATCGAGCTGGCATTAGGTGCTGAGCTATACTGTAAAGGCAACAGAACGCCACAGTATTTTAAAGTAAGATTTGTATTTTTGAAGTAAAAAAGTTTTTATTTCTATCAGCTAGTATTTTCTCTTCATTGTTTGAGAAGGTTATTTTCCTCACAACAGTTATCCCAATGTTAATCATAATAACAATAATAATGGGGCAGTGGGTAGCACTGTTGCCTCACAGCGAGAAGGTCATAGGTTCAAATCCAACTCGGGGCCTTTCTGTGAGGAGTTTGCATGTTCTCCCTGTGTCTGCGTGGGTTCTCTCCTCCCACCACCAAAAACATGCAAATTAGGTGAATTGTTTACACTAAATATGAATGATCGTCTGTAAATGTGTGGCCCTGCGATGAACTGGCGACTTGTCCAGGGTGTACCCCGCCTCTCACAGTATGGTAAGAGAGCGCGGATCATGCTCCCGTCACCAAACTGAGATAATGCAGATTCAGAATCATTCCAAATGTGTGAATGAAAAGCTATTACATCTGGATGAACAGTAGATTTAACCCAACATTATAATCATAACTAATTATCTACTGATTACAAACACATACTGTATATCACATAACTAAATTGAGAAGAGCTGCTCGCTGCTTACTTCTATCATCGGAGGTATCAATAATGAGTTGTTCCATGAACAAAAGTTTCCATGCAGTGGCTACTGTTAGCATTTGCTTGCAGTAAAACGACCCATGCTGCATAACTGGGATGCTGCTGTTTATTTAAACCCTGGTGACCATAGCAACAAGCACAGAAGTGACACGGAGCACATGTATAAATGTATCAAAACGTGCAACCAGGTTGCTATGGGTTGTAAAAGCGCTTGCTTTGTACCTGTTTCCTGGCCTCACGTTGGAGATGTAGCTGCAGCCACCAGTGCGACCGCTCCCACTGAAGTCATCCCCATTGCCGGATCTTCCATTGCCAGACGAGTTGCGTGACAAAGTCCTCCGTGAATCCATTTAATACCAGGGGGTGAAAAAAAAGTTCCGCGGTAGAAAACAAAGTGCGTTGCACCTTATTTTTCTGTCCTTCCAATGAGATTAATAAGAGTGAAAAGAGAACCGTGAGAACATGAAAACCAATTATTTCACCACACACAAAATGACAATTACGGTACATTTAAAAACCAACAACTCCAAAAACATTTCAAGAAAAAAAGTGTTTTCCTGTGGTTGAGATCAAAAACAAACTCTCTCGAGACATGCCTCTGTCCTCCTCATTCCTTACCTAAACAACATTCAGCAGTCATTCCACACAGCTGACTTACCATTTACAGGTTTCCTTCCTTCCTCTGACTGATACCCCACTGCACTGACTGGCTCTGCAATTCCCAATCAAACATGAGCATGCATAAGCTGCTGGGCTATTTATAGCTGGCCTGCAAATAGGCACAGGAGCACACCCAAAAGTTGCCTTTGGACCATTTTATAAATACAAAATAATAAAGCAACCCCAAAAAACACAGAAGTAATTCTGAAGTATGGAAAACATAAAAATCCATGTTATGTCATTCAGTCCATTGCTCGGCCATTCCTGAATGATCAACTCTCTGAAAAGAAGGGGAGGATTTAAAAGGGGTTGCTTCTCGTCTGTTACCGATGGATTACACGAGCTTAGAGAAGAGAAGGAACATTTTTGTGGTCGGTAGTTAGCTCTGTGTGCAGACTGTAGTAAAGAATGCTATGAGCCTGTCGGTCAGGAGAATGACGCCGTCACCGCTCTTCCGTTAATATGAGCAGTGCATTCTTTCAGCCATCCAGACACATGGACAACTTCCAAACATGAAAGGGTGGCGTTACAATGACTTCTATTTACCAAAGAACTTGTTAAAAAAAAACTTCACTATGTTGTTTTATTTAAATAAAACTTACATACAGTTTATAACACAGCATAAGACGGTGAAGATGACCCACTCTCAGGCATGCATTGTCCAGTGAGTGATAATTGCATTGGTTCCCAGGGGGGGGGACGCTGTAGGAATAGAACGGCCTTATATAGGCAGATCCCTCTGACTGCCAACCAGCTCTTATCTTCACACAAGCATGCGCATACACACAACCTGTAGGAATGAAAACGAGAAGAATCACCTTCAGGAGTGATTATTGTCCAGAATATGCCGCTTTTTTCTAGACAAACCTTCCTAATGTTTCAACAACTAATATCAGGCAACACAGGAACTACGTCGTATGATTCAGCCTGCGTTCTCTCTGAATCAAGTTTTCATGGTATGTTGTTGTTTTTGTCACGTACATTTCGTATATGTGTCACAAAGATAGAACGCTTTCCACTATGTTGCCCCAAGATAATACACTGACTCAAGATAAATTTAAGAACTTATTTTCAAAACATTTAGGTATTCAAATGGAAAAAGATATAATTCTATTTAAATCTAATTTATTATATTAATTCACTATGATCATAAATATGTTTAATTAAAAAGATAGTCACCTTACACACACAGTCATTTATTTATGGTTTGCAGAGAGTGTGTGTGTGTGTGTGTGTGTGTGTGTGTGTGTGACTAGCTGTTAATCCTCTATGTAAAGCTGGAAAGCACCGTTTCCTCAGCGTGGTCTGGGCGTGCTGGACGGGGTACAAAGAACCCGAAGGACAATCCAGCGGGGAGTTGCCACAGAAGCCGAGCAGGAACGCGTGAGAGCATTTCCCCCTCTAAACGTGTTCCTGAACATATTTCTGGACGCGACCTCCGGAGATTCTCCACTTGTTACGAGCTACTTCGACAGGCATTTTCCACCAACGTGTGTCTCGTAAGGACTATTTTTGTCATCCAAGTCATATGATTCCCCACTTTGCGCAAAACAAATAAACATGTCAATGTTATATGAATTCAGATGGTCTGTTGGGGGCATGATTTCAGCACCACATGACCTCGTGTTTTTGCTATGTATAGTGCTAGTCAAAATCCTGTTGTGGCTTAGTTTGACAGATTTATACAGGGGCTGTAGCTAATGCTGCACTGACATCATTACTTCTGGCATTGCTGATACTAATTATCTCTCTTTTGCAATAATAATTAGCGGTATGCACGGTTGCTCATACAGATGAAAGAGACCGTATAAACTTCTGTTAGAGAGTGCGGTCATTTTCACTATTAAATCCTTACATCCAAATTAAATACTCCCATGAGTTTGATATTAGCAGAGCGGCAACGCACAGGCTCAGATCTTGAGATCTTTTGTTTTTCAGGGTGCACAGAGGTGCCAAAATTATCTGAATAATACAGCCCTTTATTTTTGGCCAACATAGAAAGGGATAATTAGAAATGGTGCCGTGGCAAACTTGAGAATATGCTTTATTTATCAAGCCAATAAAGACATTTCCTGCAGCAGTGAAGTATTGGCCGGTATCGCTTCCTCTTTTTTTAATTAAGTACCGGTAGACGTATCAAGTGAGTGCATTCAAAGTATTTTTCAATGGAATACTCTAAAAAAAACTTTTCATAAAATGCTTCTGATGAACGTCGAGTAGCTCTTGTTTGATTACGCTAGATTTTCCAAAAATTAAAAGCAAGTTTGGGTTTTAATTGATGGCGCTGCCACCGGAGAAAAAAACCGTCCTGAGATAAATCACTCCAATTAAATCTACCCAATACGCCAGCTGCACGGAGAACAGACTGTCCTAATCCGAGCGGGATATTGCAGCACCCAGATCCAAAATGGTTTCAGTGGTGAAGTGTTGACGTGGACAGAGAAGGGGGGGGCCCACCCGCAAACAAACAGGGCTTGAAGCTCTGATTTGGGGGGATTTGGATCCAGGCATTCATGAAAATATTTCAGAATTTTAATCACCATGATTTTAGACAAATATCTCTCCTAACATCTTGGAAAAAATATAACAAATCTACAATTAGATTTCAGTTAGGGAGTGCCTGAAAGGCTCCGGCCATGAGAGTTTATTGGCAGGGTGGCCGAGGGCCAAATATGTCCCTGAGCACCTCCCACATGTTTGCACAGTTGGACAGCAGCTTGTTTTGATGTTTGACACGTCTCTGTGGAAACTGAGCTTGGTTTTGTACAGCCGTCTGGCTGCTTAAGTTGTGACATCATCATTTGAATAGAAACACCAGCTCTTCGGAAGCAGACACAGGAGAAGACTTAACCTCGAGGGGCAGCTGTGTGCCCTACACACACACACACACACACACACACACGCACGCACACACACACACCTACGCGCACACACACACACACACACCTACACACATACACCATGACTTCATGTAGTCCTGCAATGCTTGAACACCCTTCAGGCCATCACACTTAGATTATAAACATGCAGGAAATTACACGATGCATGATGGAAGTAAATATACAGTAATTATAATAAATAAATCGTTTATATAAATAATAATATAATGAATATGTAACTGTAGAAAATATCACGTTTGACTACACTATGCTTGATATATATATATATGTATATAAATACACAGTATACTCTTCTACTATGAACATCCTCATATTGTACCATCGTTAACTGCGTCTCTAACAAATGAAAGCAAAATAAGTGAAACTCTAAAGGGCAGGTTTTCCGTGCGGTGGCGCTGCTGTGCCCCCTTATGGCGAGAGTGGGAACTACAAAAAGCCACCACGATCAGCTGGGGTCGACCTGGCCCTCATGCTGCTGGTCAAACGCTCCACAAACACCTCACTTTGAATACTGGAACGTGTTTTGTGCATTTTTAAATGAATGAAATGAGAAGTGATTAGTAATACAAATACAATGATATATATCTTAATTGAAACAGCAATATAATTGTACAATATAATTGAACATATTTTCCTGCAAACCCAAACGACACCTGTGGAGACTTTACCTGGCGTGTCTTTGCAGGAAGACTTCTCTTTTGCGGTAACAACATGGCGTTCGTTGTAACCAGCTGGTTGTTACAAATCCTGACGTCCTGCAGCGAGTTCAGCCAATCAGAGGAGAGTTGGCGGGGCCTCACGTGTCCATCGCAGTTTGCCTGTTTGAACACCAGATGTCGCTGTCGTGTAAGAGCTACGTAAAGTTAATGATCAAAAAGCGTTGGAAATGATGTTGCAAATTTATTATACGTATCTTATTTGATAAATCTAGGAAAAGATGAGACGTCAAACACGAGATTCAAAACTTCCGAGGAAGCTTTCCACGGTCAGCGAAATGAGCGGCGTTTCTGCTGGCGTGACGCGGAAGCAACGTTATCATTACGACATTATTATATTTATATTATATTCTGCGCTAAGAACGCCGGACAATCGATTATTGTTCCAGGCCGTCTGCGTGCTCTAAAGTTGGACACTGCGACTGACTGCTAGAGCTGTTAGAGTTTCTTGCGTAAGGGACTTTGGTTTCACCGTCATTTTTCTGGATCCCATACGTAAATGTTTTAAGCATTTCTCCCGGTAGGACACACTGAACGTGGTCGGGGCCAGTGCGCTGCGCATGAAAACGCACTTTTCGTTATTCAGAATATATTACGGTATAAGAAGGCCTGTCGCGCGGCAGCAGCGTGTCCAGCTCGTCGTAGCTCGCCGTGATCGTATAGTGGTTAGTACTCTGCGTTGTGGCCGCAGCAACCCCGGTTCGAATCCGGGTCACGGCAATGTTTGACATTGTCACGGCAGACGAGTCTGACTTTTCACAACATCGGAAGCTTTTGGTCACAAATCCGAAGACATTTATTTTCCGTTCATTTGCCAGTGAAAATGATTCACAAACTAGTAGTATAGCATAGTAGTAGTATAAGGTGAAGGGTCGTTGTCCCCCCCACCCTCAGGTGAGCTGTTATGTTGAGCTGCAGGTGTGGCTGAGGAATCAGGATTGTGGATTTTGGTGGTCTTCTGATTCGGATTAAACCAAACCTAAACAAGTCCAGTTGATTTTGCTCTTGGTGATTTACCTCCGCCTGGATGACTCACAGCCGGCCCCGCAGATCTGCGCTGGAAGTTAAGTTTGCTATTCGCTCGGTTCGTGTGGCTTTAGTCACGACGCCGACCACACAGCCTATCGGAGTCCCGGCTCCGGTCGGTAACTCTTGAACGCAGCATCTCAGTCATCGCTCAGTTGGTTGACAGACTCGCCATTCAGCATCCTCATCTCGCCCAGAAGTAAAAAAAAAAAAAAAAAAGCGGCATGGCAACGGTGAGGAGAGGTGGGGGGAGAAGGGGGGGTGTAAGGGGTGGCAGTCCAACCGGACCAGAGAGAGAGAGACAGAGACAGAGAGGGAGAGAGATGGGGAGGGCGAGGGAGAGGGAGAGAGAAAGAGAGACAGAGAGAGAGAGGGAGAGAGAGCGAGCGAGAGAGACAGAGAGAGATACAGAGAGACAGAGAGAGAGAGGGAGAGAGAGGGAGAGAGAGAGGGAGAGAGAGAGGGAGAGCGAGCGAGAGAGACAGAGAGAGAGACAGAGAGACAGAGAGAGAGAGAGGGAGAGCGAGCGAGAGAGACAGAGAGAGAGACAGAGAGACAGAGAGAGAGACAGAGAGAGACAGAGAGACAGAGAGAGAGAGAGAGAGGGAGAGAGAGAGCGCCGTCTCCGGCTCTCCGCTCCTCTCTCGCTGGAACGCGCCGTGGGTTCCTCGGAGTCGGACTCTCAGCGCTCCCCACGCCGAAGCAATGCGCCTCCGCCGCCGATCCACCGGACCTTCCAAGCGACTGTCCAGGTGCTGGACCGGACGACGGGGACGCCGTTAACCTCACAGCAGATCAAACTTGTCCCTAGATCCGGTCCCCGGTCCCCGGACCTGCAGACCGGGAACATGCTGAGCCGACTGATGAGCACCAGCATCCGGAGCTTGGACCGGGAATGCAACTGCACCGTGAGGCTGCTGGACGACTCGGAGTACACCTGCAGCATCCAGGTCAGTCGATCAGCATGTCCTAGGATCACCTGGTGCGCGTGCCAGGGTGGGGGCGCGTGCCACGGTGGGGGGTCAGGCTCTTTCTTTCCCTTTCATTTGTGCTTATTGCCAGACGTCTGTCATCAACGGGCTGCCGACGTTACCTGTGCTGACGTCATGACCGCATGTGGCGTTGCTTTCATTGTGTAACAGAGCGATTCAGGATTACTGAGCAGCGTCACGCATGCTTTGATTTATTTATTTTTAATTTTTATTTTTTTTCCTATACCTTGTCTGCATTCGTGCTCAACAGTGACAACGTACACGACGTCAACGCATGCTTTGATTTCAATGAATCACGAATCGAATCTGGAGGATCAGACCTGATTTCAGTGCTCAGAGAGGATTTGGGTTGTCGGTCCAGAAGCTGTTCCGGTCAGTTTGCCCTTCAGCTTGACCCTGGATTTCATGTTATCGGACCCATGAATGAGATGATGGCACCAGAAAGTCACCATAGACTGTGATTGATACACAGCATTGATCCGGCCTTTCCTGTACAATAAATGTCACAAAAATATCGGTTTAGAGGGGATGTTTGCTAATTCGTTTCCTTTAGTAGCTTGTTAAAAATGAGCTTCCCAAACACACTGTGTTCGTTTATTCCACCATGACAGACAACTGGAGGAGAGCTGGGAGAGAAAATGAAATATATTTATTCAAAATGGATGGGAACAGGTTGGGGTTGTAAATAAAGACATTTTAATGAGTTTAAGTGCCGCTGATCTGTTGGTGCAGCCGACCAAGTTCCTCATTCTCAGCTTTGGCATGTTCCAAACGGTTTACGAGTCGTTGGTCTTTGTTCTCCGTGGCTACAGTGACTTGTAGCTGTACCTGCTTTATGTGGTGTCGATTGTTGTTCAATAGGTTTACCGGCTGAGCCAGTTTATTCTGCTCATTGAACAAATCAGCCACTCAGTGAGTACCCAGCAGCTACTTTGAAATATTTCTCTTCATTCCTAGCATTTTGCCTCAGAAATCAATCGTCATACATTGATATGGATGATGGCCAGACATGTCATCAGTAAGCAGAAGGCGAGTTTACAAGTGGAGGAAGCCGTAGATTCACGTCTTTACCTCTTCTGTGACGTCTTTAGAGCAGCTGCAGCATCGAGGAGTCTGTCGGGTGCGTCGTCGAACCTGTTCCTTTGCATCAAAGGAACATGAGATGGCGTTCCTTTGATGATTGTTACTCAATGGGGATTCCACCGCTGCTGAATCCGGGATGGCAGCACACAAAGACCAATCACCACCGGTTCATTCCTGGGATCTGACAGCAAAAGGCAAAGCAAGCCTTTCAACATCTCACAACTTAAAGTGGCAATTCCTAAAGGCCGGATAAAGTGATTTTCAGCTTTCGCTGCCCTCCAACCACTGGTTAACGGAATAATAAATATCATCAACAAGTGCTAGCTATCTCAAAAATGATAAAATTAGATTTATTAAAAGAAAAAAATATATCACTGTTTGAAATTTAACTAAACTTGTGCACCGCAACTTCTCAGACGCTCCTTCCCCGAATCATTATTCAGCATGTTAGACTGTTAAGATACGGCAATGCCACCGTTTTACTGTCTGAGAGCAGACATCAAGGAGAAAATGCTTTTATTAAGAGGAATTATCTGAATGTCTCATTATTTTTATACTCTGGCACTCTTCATCTCCTCGTCAAGCACAGCTGGTCTAAGTGGAACATCAACAGGATAGTTGGGTTAATCAATTGTCCAGTGTTGACCTCATATCACTATTTATTTGCTGGCAACAGAATGTGTGAACATGACAGTATATGAATAAAAGGTGAATATGTCATTTCCCCACTGCATAGAGGAAATGATATTGAGCTTATAATTAGAGCATGATTACGGATGTCATGCTTTCCTTTCCCTGCACACCTTGGAGACGTGGCCCAGAATAAAGAAACCACGCGGGACGCTGCATCGAGTTCAATTAGCCTTCACCTTGAACTGAAGCCACATCAAAAGGGAATGATGCTCGAAATGACTTTCACAACTGGAAAGGCAATCTGTGACAGCAGAAACTAAACTACCCTTGAGCTCGGTGATGTCATCTGGAGGTGGAGTCTGCGCAGCAATGATTTTGGTGGTAGACCAGATCAACTAGCCTCTTATAGGACAACATTTTAATAAAAAAAAAACCCGGAATGATCAGAAAAACCAACATCTGAACACATCACCATAAGCACTGCCTGAAATGTCAGCCATCTTCATCCTCTCTGCTGTGATTTAGGGGAAGGGGCTATGACCTCCACTCTGACCTGCTCTGCCGCCATCCACCGGACGCTGCTTCAAATGTTTACGCTTCCCCTTCGGAAAGCTGTTACGTCATCATTTTCACATATGCAGACAATATTTTTAACGCTGACACGGTGCAGCAGAGCGCCCGTCTCACCCATCAGAGCGCCCGTCTCACCCAGCAGAGCGCCCGTCTCACCCATCAGAGCGCCCGTCTCACCCAGCAGAGCGCCCGTCTCACCCAGCAGAGCGCCCGTCTCACCCATCAGAGCGGCCGTCTCACCCAGCAGAGCGCCCGTCTCACCCATCAGAGCGCCCGTCTCACCCATCAGAGCGCCCGTCTCACCCATCAGAGCGCCCGTCTCACCCAGCAGAGCGTCTGTCTCACCCATCAGAGCGCCCGTCTCACCCATCAGAGCGCCCATCGCACCCATCAGAGCGCCCGTCTCACCCATCAGAGCGCCCGTCTCACCCAGCAGAGCGCCCGTCTCACCCATCAGAGCGCCCGTCTCACCCAGCAGACCGCCCGTCTCACCCAGCAGAGCGCCCGTCTCACCCATCAGCTTGTCAAGCCTTGGATGCACGTGACAGCCTCACACGCCATGTCTGCCTGTCTCTCTAAGAATTGTTGCTGATTGATGCATCAGAAACACGGGGAGTCCCACGTTCATTGATTTCTCCTTTTATTTCGACACTATTCAGCCCTCCAGGATTTTCAGAGGCCTCTCAACCACCACGGGGCACAGTGCAGTCCCTCAAAGCTTCAATCCAGCGCTGGTGCGGAGAGGTTGGCTGAGAGGGGATCGGTGAAGCGGCGCTACGGATTACACGGGAGGCAGTGGGAAAATTAGATGTAGACAGGCAGCTGGTTTGCAAGGAAGAGACGCCCCAGAAGAGCCAGAATCGGGGCTGGAAAATGTTCAGTTACGTGATGTTGGTGGTGATTATCGGCAAAAAATATTCTGCCTGGAATCCTAGAAGCAAATTTTAAAGCCATAGGATTTGAAAGAGCGATTGCCTCACTGGGCAATGTGGCAACGATCCAGCAGTTGCAGCAAATAAAATAATTACAGTGGCCTCGAGCTGAATGAATGATCAGTGTTGTCATATTTCATCAAGTATTTCACACATATTACTGACTTCAAGGTGATCAATCAAAGTTCAAATATGAGGCTGATTAAAAAGAAGAAGAATTCTGCTTGCATCCGACTGTTAAGACAAACAACAAGCCGCCAGTCAGCAGTATTTCATTAGATTCTGACCCACATTATGTATGAAGAGAATCTAATGAGTAAAAATGCAGATCATGCGTTCAATCTAAAATATTTTTTACTGCGTATACACAGTATGTGGAACGAGGTTTACCATCAGGGTGAATTATATTCGTCATACAGCATTGCAACCAGTCAGGGGAGCCAGATGTCATTTGTACTATATTAATGTACTGAGACTGAGAGCAAGATAAATGGTAGGCTAGTATTCAACCAGAATTCATTCCTCAATACTAAGTGCTTCAGGCACTTGGCACCGGCGCAAGTCCGACTGGCCACTAATAAAATTAAGGCTGTTCTTTTGAAGTCAAATGCAGAACTTGGAAAGGACTCCTTCTGTTTGGCATTGACAAAGCGTTATGCAAATGGGTTGCTCTTGTCTCCTTCGTGGTCTCTTTGCGTATCTCGTATGGTTTTGCTTCTTAGTCTGGACGGTTCGGTTCCTGGTAATATTCCCAAATGTCCTGTCAATTTTATCAGCATCCGCCCAGAACCTTTTGAGTTATTTTGCTAACTGACGGACAGACATTGCATAACCTCCACCTCACCTTGGCGGAGGTTATCATTTGGCTGTCATATTTGTAAGGCGTCGCAGTCTTTAATGCTGCATTTGTCATCATCACAATTTCAATTTCATGTATGAGCCAAGTGGCCAAGCCACAATAAGGTGCTAGATAATACAAAATGTCCTCAGAAAGCTGCAGCCACACTATGAAGATTAGTAGAATAAATGCATATATTATCCTCTCGATGTGCTCACCCCTGCATCGGCTCTGCAGCAGGGAAGCCTCAGGCTTTAAAATAATACAAATACATTTTTTTATTCACACTGGAGAGCTTCTCTTTGCATCATTTCTCTTTTTTCTTCTTTCAAGTCTGACTTGAAAGAGGAGTGGCTTATTTAGTGAAGGCAGAGGTCAGACATCGTGACTGTTTCAGACACACGTGGCGATTCTGTGTAGATGAACATCAGCCGTGCTGAAGTGGGAAATCATCCGGTCATGATTTTCACTCAGACGAGGGTCTCATGTGTTATTCATGATCCCATTCCTTCTGGCTCCAGTGCTGCTATTTAATCACAATGTTAATGATGTTTACACTGAGGTGTGTGTGTGTGTGGGGGGGGGGGGGTCAGATTTAACTTGGGCTTCTCTTCTTTTTCTGTGCAGTATTTTCGCGAATCCACATATAATTAAAAGATAACAAAAATAAAGCCGTTGGTGTCATGTGGCCCTGGAGGTTCGTTTTGTGTGTTCTGGAAAGAAAAGGCAGCTGATCGTCCTGCTGGCTTGGCACTTACCTGCAATGTGTGTGCCGGCAGGTGCCCCAGGAAGAGGAAGTACATTGGACAAAGAGGAAATGGAGACATCGCACCACAGAGATGAATGTAATGACGCAAGGAGTCTCACGAGGGCAGCGCACAGTGTCTGTTATTTGGTGCTGCAGCAGAGTGACATAGAATAGTGAGATAGAATGTTAGAGTACAAGTACAGTCAAACAGTAGTATGTATTACAGTACAGGTACAGTGAAACATCCTGTCTAAGAGGAGCATTTGCGGTCTTGTTTCCGTTGAAAGTCCTTCGTACATAAATCACTGACGTGTCTTATATTAGCCTCTCCCACCGGTGTATTGATTGCGCATGTAAATGAGTAAATGGTGGTGCTTCGAGCATTTGGTCAGGTTCTTTCTAAGCTCAGTGTATTTACTCAGTTGCTGTTTTCGAGAGGTTTCGATCCAATGGGATGTTGAAATGTATTCCATCAAACCCGGTGTTTCCAAATTCTCTCCCCATTTCATATTAGGCGATACTAAGTATCACGAATACATTGAGGTGTTTCTTTGTGTCTTGTGAAACCTCGTATTTAATTTTGAAAGCAATCGATAGTACCTCTCTATTGATATACTCAGCTGCCTGTCATGCACGTTTTTTCCTCGTTCAGAGGATGTTTACGTACGTAAGAAGTTTCATCTCTTTTACTGCAGCCACAGCTAACACAGCTTATGCTAAATCCATGCTCTCTACAGGAGTCAGCAAATCCCCCCCCCCCCCCCCCCCCCCCCCACACACACTCCATGTTTCTAAACTCAGCAGTTATTCTTTTACTGTTTTCATCTGATAAAATGCTGATTCCATTGTCTGAATTTAGGTCAATCTAAAATGTTTTTATTTATTCTTACAAGCTGTCTTTCAGCGAAAAGCACTGAGATTTTTTGTAGCTATCATAAAAACTGCTGTACATTTTTTTATGTAGCTTTATAAGGTGGCTCATGATAAAGGTTGAGAGTTTGATATGTTGGAAAAGATCTCATCCTTTTAGTGATAAATTATGCTGCGCTCGTCGGCTTTTACTTTATTGATCGGTTTATTGTAAAAGCACACAAAGAACACCTTTTTTCCCCCAGTGTTGTTGTGTATGTGGACATCTTGTTTGACTAACTAATTGGAATTGTCACGATATCTGGTTCATTTTTTATTGACAACACCAGGTTAGCTTCCCACTTGTTTCCATTCTAAGTTCACTGTTGGCTCTGCTCCATCTGCGTTCCTCTTGCCAGACTCTCGGTGAGAACATAACCACATTTCACAAAATGATTTTATTTTTTCTACAAAAAAGCCTCAATCTCTGAAATGAAATAAACTTCTTCTGTTAATTATAGTAGCAGAGATGTGAGGCGATCCAGGAGCACAAGAAAACGAAATAACACAAATCAGTGATTGGAGGTTCCGAGCACCGGACTCATTATCCTTTTCAGCAACATGCAGAATCAATCATTCCTTCTTCTTCTTCTTCTTCTTCTTACCACCAACACAAGTAATGTGTACCGGTAGTACACACTAATTACAAATCACCACTGTATTTTACAAAGATCTGCTTTTAACAGGAGGGAAACAGTCAAGAATTAAAACTCTCAAGGGCATAGCCATCCAGCCATCGCGTCATCCAGATTAGTGTGGATCTCCCTCATATTATGCATCAGCATGCTCTCTTTAGCTCAGCTCATCAGTCCACAAGTCTGCTGCCGTCTATTTTTAAACTCTCGCTATAGCAGAGCAACTGCATGTGGACGGAATACTAAGCATTTTGACTTGCTGTCGCTCATCCCCTCTCAAACTGTGGGTGACTGCGTTCATCATCTGCTCTCTTCCATCCACACGACGGTGCACACCTCAGTCAAGTGCCAGGCGGAGAGCCCTCGCTTTCCTTCCCAGCTCTCCTGAGCTCCCTTGTGCGACGCTTCTGCACACATGAACCCACAATCGGTATGCTGTCTCTTTCTTTTATCCGGCTGTCATGATGCCTCCTTGTCGAGCTGAGTTTCTTTAAGCCAGAACGGTTAACAGACTACTGAGTGGTCTCATAACGTCTCTGCGAGACAGTCCAGCTGTTGCTTGAAGATAAAGGACTGAGGAGGGTGCTCAGGTCTGTGTGCCCCGTGGAAGCGCTTTGTTCTTCTCTCCTTCGTGACCTTCAGAGCGGTGGAGAGCATTAGAATGACTCATTGACGTACACTTACTTTCGGCATTTACTTCACGTAGTCGATGACATTTTCGATAAGATGCTGTTTTATATATTGGCCAATCTATTGAAATGCAAGATGTATTTTTTTGACATTTTTTTTCCTTGATCCTGTGGAGGGGAAATGCTTCTCTGCATTTGACCCGTCCATGAGGAGCACAGGATGGCCCTTAAAGCGTTTGGGGAGAAAGTTGGGCTTTGATATCTTGCTTAAAGATGCATCAGCGAGTAGACTGGCGGGGGGGGGGGCTGGAGCTCAAACCACCTTGTCTGAGGTCAGAGACAGCAACTATATAATATACAGAAACACACATATGAACCCACACTCAGTCAGAACATTCGGTTTTTGTTGTTTGCTTTCAAAAAGTTCTTTAAGTTTGCTTCCATCAAAATGAATGCGAGTTGTTAAGTTACAAAAACACACAAGCCTCTTTGTCCAATGACAATCAAGTGAAGTAGCAGCTCCTGAATCCAACCTTTAATACTAACATCCAGTGGTTTCCCCGCTTGTTTTTCTGTGCCTCAGACGTCACAGATAAAGACGCCACCTCATTTTCATGATTTGAAACAATCTCCAGGCTTTACGATTATATTCAGACTCTTTCAAACTCTTTCTCCCACTGTCTCAATCTTTTATTTCTCTCTTCCTCGAGCCTTGTCTGGATCTCAAACCATCCGTATCAAAATAATGAAGAGGTTCTCACCAATTAGGAGCACATAAACCACGGGATGCTGCTGTAAGATGCATGGGGAAAAACCTTTACTCCATTTATATTTTCTGTGCATGACTAACGCGATGAAAGACAGAGGAGACTCATGAAATGCAGCTCCTGCTTTTCACACACAATAATTTGAGAACTAATACAAGGCTTGTAGTGAAAGAATTGAGACTTGACTTGGTCTTAGGACTTTTGGAACTTTAGAACATGTCCTATGTTGTTCTGCTCAACAACAAACAACGTTTCATCCTGCTCCACCCGTTTCCTTTGCCTCTCTGTCCCCACTCTTCCTGCCAGCCCATAAATACCTGCCTGGACCCCAATTCTCATTCTGCTACATTATCCTCCACCTTGTGACAGTTTATGAATTTTTAATACACACCACCCATGACTGTTCTGCAGACACGCGTGCTGACGTCACGATCCTTATTTGAGATTTGCTCTAAAATGTATCTGAATTATGTACAAACTGAAGGATCGTGAGCAAAAGGATAACGTGAAAAGTGTTCTGTACATGCAGCAGCTATGATAGAATTACAGCTGCAGCCAGGTGAGTCTCACCTGGGTCTCAGATCTCCTCTGTTCTCACCTGTCCATCAACTCTTCCTCCTCATTCACTCTAAGCCCAGCATATGGTCAACTCAAATCTCTCCTCTCATCGGGAGAGCCGATAGAGCTACACTAAAAAAAAAAGATTTTGGGTGCAATGTCACACTGACCTTGGCTGAAGCAGGACACTAGGGCTGCTGGGATATGCTGTCCTGTTTGCAGCAGTAATGACAACCTGAAGAATGATGAAGCTGAGGTGCACGGTGGGGTTTTCAACCTTCTTGCACTTGAAACATTCCTGCTGGCTAAGACATTACACAGTACACGCCACAATGACAAATAGGGACACAACAACAAAGAAACTAACAAACGATGTAACTTTAAAGCAAGATGACCACAATGCTATAAAAAAAACTGCTAGAAAGGGTATAACCGTGTGCTGTCAAGAAAGATCAAAGTGTGAGGTCACTTGCCAAAAAGAAAAACCTAAACATAAAGTGATTGAAATTTGTTTTAAATACCTTTCTATGTGATCAGTGATCATCTCTGATAGCAGACAGGAGGTTCTAGTAGTCAGTGTGGCATTTTCTCCTTCGTTAACTTGATTTGCAATTTATTGCTGTGTGCAGTGAGTTGTTTTTTGCTGGTATTATGACCAAGTATATGGAGTGAGCAGTGTTGACCTTTTTTTTTGTTAGCAATCACCTCATCACAGGCTGCTGCCATCCATCACAGGCATCCACAGGGACGCAGCCGACTGAAAATAGGGCTAACAAAGACTCTTAACCCCATTTGAACAGAACTAAATGCCTTAAGAACGAATCTTCCCCAAGGTGAAAAACAAACTAGGGCAAAAGTGGAGACGGCAGCTACAGTCTGACACCGATTTAAAACATACAACGTCATCACCGTAACATCATTGTAATTTTTTGGAACTACTGTTAAAATTGCCACTTCTTCTCCTCCATCTCATCCTCCTCTTCCTTCTTCTTCTTTTTCATGTAATCTTTTTTCATTGACATATCAATGAATAATTTACTTTGTAAAAGATGAGAAAATAATTTCATTTCTAAACGCCTACAGGTTTTTTTTTTGTGTGAGAACGGCTGTGTCAGTGTTTGCTGGGGTTATTAAAGTTTGTATTTTTTTACTGCATTGTAATCCAACAAAAGGTTAAAAAGACCAAAACCATTAAAGGCTTCACATTTTGGCTCTGATTTCTAATCTTGAAAATGGCTCCTTTCTAACCTCTTGAGTCCTGAACTGGCAAGCATTTTTAATTTATTTTTGCTATTTGGGGTGATTGGGACCAGATGAGTCTAAAACTATTATTATTATTATCAATATATTATTAATAGAATATTATTTAGTCATTACGTAGGTACTGAGATAAATGATGGCAACATTAAGAACACTCATTTTGACTTTTGATAGAACAAATAGTCACAACTGAGGAATGATCTGCGAAACTCTTTATTTGGTGGCAGGATTTGGAATTGGGGTCTGGTCGACCTCCCACCCGATGTCCTCATATGTGGACGCCAGGTCCCGGGAGGTTAAACATTGCTGCAGTGAAGTGGCTTGAACACACAAATGTAAGATGCTTCAGGGAGGCGGCCCTTCGACTATTCTCTCCTATCATAGGTTGAAACGCCTCCAATCCAACTCTGATCTCCCAGTATAAAAGGCTTCAGAGCGAGCGTTGGCCTTGGTGTGTGTGAAAACGTTGTGATGAGTGTGTGGCTGTGGCGTCTGCTGCACAGCTTGGCCAAAACACCAGCTTAATGATAGCAGCTGGAGAGTAGTGATGTAATGATCTTGTTTCCATAGAGACCCAAGATTTCCACCCAGTATTTCCAAAAATGCAAGAGTGGTGGAAAGTCATCGTGCTGGGTGGGACACAGTGCTGCTGTGATGAGACATATACCGGTACTGTATGGACGTCTCAACCAACCACTCCTTTGTCATCAAGCAGCGACGGCAGCTTTTCACATTTTTAAAAACCTCATTTGTAAATATAATAGTATTCAGTGTCATTGAAAACGTATTGCCTTGCTATGCATGCATGCAGTTTCACGTGTGCCAATGAAGCTAAATCACCATGACTGTGAACCTTTGCCTTTTTGTCAAAGTGTGTGAGTTACTAAATCGTCAGCCAGTCTTTTATTGGTGTATAATCTGCTGCAGGCCAGTTGGTCTGCTTAGAAAAATGTGTATTTCTAAGGAATTTAAGTACACAAGGAGACATGGTACTCTCTTTTTGCTGTTTTTCTGAGTGTAGCATACAGCAAAGTAGTTACAAAATCCCCTTCAGACAGTTGCGTTTCCTCCTGGGTTTAACCCACATTGGGGGGGTAGTGGGCGCCCTGTGAAATAAGCAAACTCAGCCGTCCTCAAGACGTTGTCTGTCCTGCTGTTAAATGCTGCCTCAAGCTGAATACCTGTGTTCTCCCTCCAGTCCATGTTTGTTTCACTTTAACCTGACTGACTGTCGCATCTTGTCGGCAGCCATCGCTCCTTGAATAGTAATAGTAGAAAGCTAAGGGTTAAACTGCTACAGCAGGAAGACAAGAAGCACCAATCAAACAGACAGGCAGGACACCCCGCCCCCCCCTGCATGTCAACACAAACAGTCCGTATCACAGCTTCACATTTCTTCCATTCGGAAAGTGTGTTTTATGCTTGAGAAAATATGTTGTTGAGCGCGGGGGGGGGGGGGGCTGTGTGACAGGAATAAGAAGCAACTCCTGGTCCTCTCTGGGGCTCAGTGAATCTAATTGTCTTCTCCACTGTGTGTCTGCATTTTGAGTGCTGCAGCAGTCCCTGTCACAGGCTGCTGATTGTTCCTGAAGCTAACAGAGAAGCTTCTGCCCCGCTTGTAAAGATTATATAAGAATTCATTCAAAGACCAACCAATTAGCTTCAAGAAATTCTGCATACTTTTTTCCTAAATTGGTTTTATGTTATTTCTATAAAAAGTAACCTCCTGATAATTGCCAAGCGGCCGACTAATTATCTTCCTCGACATTCAGAAGTGCCAGTGAGGTTGATGTGTGCCCTCTTTTGCATCATCTATCTTTCTTCATGTATTTGTCTTTTTAGATCCTGAATGCGTGTTTCTCTCTCTCTCTGAGTGTCTGTTCCCCAGACGGCGCTCCATCTCCACTGACTCTGAATGAGAGCAGTTGTATCTTTATTATCCTTCCACCCTGGAACGGAATGACCCCAGAGTGGTGTTTGGGGTCGAATAAAGGTTGTACAGGCCAGGCTCGTTTAATTGATTTCTTGCGTACTGCAGTAAACCGTTCCACGGTGTATAGGAGAGCTAAAACAACAGTGTCCTTCTGAATCCATAGGCTGTGATCAGTAACACGTTTGACCTGCTGTTTGCTCAGTCAGGGAAACAGTATCGGCTGTTGGCACTTTTCACAGGGAGAGCTCCAAGCCTTTTACTCAGTACTACCCATAGTGACTGCTTGCAGTGTTTTTTATTTTCCCCAGCTCGGGCTGCATGTCTTTAGTTCGCAGTGGCTCGATATGTCATGCAATCAGTGCACAAAGGGCCTGACACAGCTATTCCATAATAACCTGATCTGTTACGGACTGGTGCGAGAGGACCCCAAGAAACAGAGGACGGAGACAGTACAAACGTGACTATAAGCTTTACTGGAATGTTCATCAGTTGAGTCACTATCCCGGAGCTGCGCACGGGTTACGGGGTGGCTGGAGCCCAACGAAAATATCTGGTTAAACAAAAAGACACAGCCAAAAGAACAAAGCAAATAAGCAAGCTCAAAATACAAACTCTAACAAAGGCAGATCCCAGGGATGAGGAGCGGCAGAAAGACGTTCTGTAAGCAGGGACACGATCCATGAAAAATAGTCCGACTAGGAGCAGCGGGCGGAGCAGGGCTTATGAAGGCCGGTCGTAATCAGCCTCAGGTGTGTCTGGGATGAGAGGCAGAAAACAGGTGTGAGTCGTAAGCCAATCAGCCAGTGCAGCCACATGACCCTCACATGATCCTCATTAAGAAGAAGAAGAAAAAGAAGAAAGTTCCTTTTATTAATCCTGCATGGGGGGGTTCTTTTTCCACTCCACATACAATTTTACATGCAATATTTATAAACAGATCAATGGAGAGATGGTCGAGTGAAGGGCATGCCACATAGAGCAGCACCCAGGGAGCAGCTTCTGGAGTTCGGTGCCTTGCTCAAGGGCACTTGGTCTTGAACCAGCCACCCTCTGCATAGGCCATTTTACCTCCTGAAAAGTATGAGTCCCAACAAGGATACAATGAGTCCCATATTATTATTTAGGTATTGCAACATTAGTGTCATCACTGTTTTCAAATATCTTATCTTATCTTGCCACATTCAGCCGGTTCCTCTTTGTGAGGATTTGCTGATTTTCAGTGAACTTCATTCACTTTTTCAGAGGCATGACTCGACTCATTGTTATCGAAATGCGCTCGAGACAATGCTGCAAAGTGAGCAAACGTCGCGGCGCCGGTTGCCATAGCGTCAGATTAACGTAGAAAGGCTTGTAATGCAAAATCTCGTTGCTTGGAGATCTTGCTATTTTTGTCGTTATCGCCATTGCGAGATCATACAAATCAGCATTTCCAGTTTGAGGAAATACAAAAATGTCTTTATATTAAAAAAAACAAAAACGATGCATCCATAAGACGCTGTGCATCCCCGCAGGACACAAGGGACACAAGGACAAAGACAAACGAGAACACTGCCCTCTGGTCCCCAAGCAAAGTCCTTATGGATTAAGCTACTGCCGCTTTGTGCACTGCGATTGTTCTTGAGTTATGCTACAGTTAAATCCAGTGACAAAAAAACATAGCGCTACCCACTGAGCTGTGTAATAATAAATGCATGGTCTTAATGTAATGCAGTGGCTATGCAGACAAAAAATGCAGTTTGAAATAAAATGAAGAAGAAACAATGAGCATGAGTGCTAGAATGGTTCTGCCTATAGGAGTGAGTTTTGTTCTGGGGTGTGGGCTTGTGTTTTTAGGTGAGTCGTACTGAACCGGTGTTGCTTCCCTCATGCTCTGTTGTTCTGAAGCCAAAATATTATTTTACCCTGAGAAGTGGTGGGATATGTTCCATCCATCAAGCATCAAGCATCCATCAATGGTCATACATTTTATGTTAATAAGAAAATAACTCTTTAATATAACTATAATAAGCAACAATAATAATAATTTACGCAGATTAATGGAAGCCAATTTGAAGATTATGCAAAATAATTATTAATAATAATAATTATTATTATAATAATTATCATCTGCTGTTCTTTGAAGTTAGACAAAAAAAATCTTAATATTTCTGAACCAGATGGCATTAGAATATAATTGTAAGTTATGGCTTCCAATCAATCAATCAATCTTAATGCTATTCAGCTGCTGACTTAAAGGAACATCGTCTGCAGTCTCTTACTTCTGAACTTGTACTAAAGTACACAATACCATATCACAAGATTACGATAAGGAGGCAGCAACTTTAAGAACAGAGAAAATGCTCATGCACCAGGGCAGGTGTTGTTCAGGACCATTTACTCAGTTTGTTGCAGTTTCTTCCCCGTGCATAAAGTGACACCATCATTTATTGATGTGGTGTTTCCCAAGCTGATATGGAATCCCTCTCAATAATTAATCTGAAGCAAAGCCTGGCCAGGCAGTGGTGTGCTGGTGCCGCACTGCTGCTCATTTGGCCCCAGTATGGGTCATCTCCATCTCACTATTTATCACTTTTATTATAGCTGTGATGAACGCTGCGCGTGCTTCCATGAAGCACTTAAGGCATTCTGCCTGCGTAATACATTTGTCTGCCACTGACAGACTTTCACTAATCTAATTTGCCCATGAGTCACCGTGGCTAATATCACGACTGCCTGCCGCACACACACACCCTCCCTTACTATTAGCACTTTGATCACTAACGTCTCACCTTTCCAAGGAACGCACTACATACATGAAAATGGGTGCCGAGGCATCACTTCTGCTTCATTGCATACTGTATGTATCGGTGTTTCATTCATTCATGCAGGTCGTGCGGCAGCCTGTCCCAGCAGTCTACAGGCGACAGGCGGGCTACACCCTGGACAAGCCGCCAGTTCATCACAGGACCGCACAAAGACAGACAATCATTCACACACACACACACACACACACACACACACACGCTCACACCTACGGACAATTTAGCGTAACCGTTTCACCTAATTTGCTTGTTTTTGATGGTGGGAGGACGTTGGAGAACCTGGAGAGAACCCACACAGACACGGGGAGAACATGCAAACTCCTCACAGAAAGGCTGCACGTTGGACTTGAACCTGTGACCCCTCTTGCATGTTTGTGCATGTAAATTACCCGCAAATTAAAACCTACTTCTAAATGCAGAAGGCCAGCATTGCTTAAATGATTTCCTCTTGGGTTGAAATGTAAACCAGATAACTCATTTGTACTCGCCACTCCGCCATAACTTTGAGCTGCAGGTTGGAAATGAGTTTGGAAACCTGGTGATGAATGGGGTTTAATTACTGTGGGAGATTATTCTGGGTCACTGAATTTGTAGTGGGGGTATTTGGGGTAGTTTTTACACTTCTAACCCTTAAAAATCTTACATGAAGGCCAACAGCAATCCTGTAATGGAAAGAAAAGAAGATATTTGTGGTGCAGTTGAATAAGCATGTCAAAAAGTCCCTGTCATCAATCTAGACTGGTAGAGAAACATGAAAATGTTTACTGGATAGCAAACAGACCTTTTTGCCATTTAGAGACTACATGTCACTACAGGAAAAGGCAGTGACATTAAAGCTCATCATTTGTACATTCATTCATGTGCGTGAGGTGGGGTACACCCTGAACAAGTCGCCGGTTTAGCACAAGAAAAACAACCAACCAACCAACCACTTCTTTGATTGAGGCAGTATCAATATGCAAAGTGGTGAGAAGAGATGACAACAGACAACACTCTTCAAGACTTGCTTTAAAATAAATATCACAACTTTCTTTCATAGATTTTTCTATCCATTTTTAAACATTTATAACCAAAATGTAATGCACTCTCCTGAAATGTCTGGGTTAATGAAAGCGGCACCTTCGGTACTCTATGATGGATTGGATATTTAGAAGTAATGGATCTGAAAACAAAGAATATTTTATACAAGTGTAAACAGAAAAATGAAACTGTGTTCTAAATCCTGTTATATAAGTTCTAAAGAGTAAAGCGATTTATCTCAATAGCAGGTTAATTAATTGCCAGTGTCTTGATATCTTGACAATAAAAGGGTTTTAATCCTTCAATGGTATGAATATAATTACCCCCCTACAACAATAAAACCTAAGAGACGAGAAAGAGAGATTAAATTCCCACACTAAAATCACATGAACAAATAAGAGAAGTGCAATTTATCTACTTGAAAACAATAAAGCAGCGTTTTAACAGGCAACACATAATAATTCCTCTCTGTGTGTTGTAGCTTAGCTCTTGGCTGAAGTCTCATAAGGATGTTGAAAACACTTAACGTGTGATCGATAATGTATTTGCCTCACAGCCTGCTCTTTTGTCCCGGTGGAGCCTGATCAGCTCCCTGACGTTCTGTGTGGCTCATCAGCATGCCACACATCACCAGAACCGTTTGGGCCGCTGCCTGTGGCCAATAGACTGTTGATTGTATTCTACGGCTGTTTAGTTAAGCCGGACAATAAGCGAGCGCCTCGACTTTGCTTCGATCTCATCATTACAAACTGCAGAGTCAGGTTAATTACCAGGAATAATGGGACTACCTGCACCCATTGTGATGCACGACGAAGGCTCAGAGGTTCTTTATTAAGTCCTACAGTTTGTAACCTATTGTAATGCCTGATAGTTACATCACAGAACCTGTATCTGCTTGCATTGTGCTGCTAATAGCGCTCGCTTTTGTGAGATTAGTAGTTAAAACATTTTGAATGAAATCTGTTCATACATTTCATTCCCTCTTATTTATTTGCTGCAAGCGCTGAGCAGGAAAAATGTCTCACGTCTTTGTTGTTATTTGCTAGCTCCTAACTCGGACATTTATCAGACGTATCAAGCACACACATGCACATGGAAACGCACACACATTTTCTGGATAGCATCGTGCTCGCTTACTACAGTGCGTCGCAGATGGAGAGAGTGGGAGGCACAAATTGAGGGTTCACAGGTGTACGAAAGACATTTATTATAGAGCAAGAGGGATTGAGGCTCTTTGTGTGCATGCGTGAGACTGCACATGGATGTATTTCTATTTTTGCTACTGGAAAGGCCTGTCTTTGTGAGTCAGAGTGAATACGGTGACGGTGACAGACGGACATACTGAAAAAGAAGAGGATCAGCCTGGTGCCTCCCGGGGAGGGACAGGCAGGTGACGTCATGGGTTCAGAGCGGGTCTCCTTCACACTTTGATGTACTCTAAAGTGATAGAACGGTTTACATCCTGCAGATTGTTTGCTGGTACGGTTGTAGGTTGTTTGTTTCGCCTGGATTTATCCATAAAGTCTCATTTAGATTTTTTTTCTTTAATCAATCAATCAATCACACAATGCGACAATTTCAACATGTTATGCAAAAATCCACAATTGATCCACATGAAACTGTTAAACACATTTTGTAAACAAGCCTGTGTCTCCCCAACACCAGATTGTTTATGATGCCTTTAAACTTACCAGAAGACACAAGTGGTGCTAATTTTAGGTGCTTTTGTAATATATTTCATTCCAATGGTGCAATTAGGGAATAGTTTTTTGGGCGAAGTGAAAATCAGCCATTTAAGTCACAGCTTGGATTTAAAACATTTATCCAAAGTGTATTTTTTTGCTTTCATCTAGTGCAGGCTGCAAACAGACTTAATGAAATCTGTTATTTACATAGCACCTGCCAAATGATATACCGGTACACTGAACAAAAATATAAAGGCAACACTTCTGTTTTCGCTCCCATTTTTCATGAGCTGAACTCATAGACCGAAATCATTTTCTATATGCACAAAAAAATAAACGCGTTCTGTTAAATGTCGTGTCAGTGAGCTTTTCTCCTTTGCTGAGATAATCCATCCCACCCCAAAGGTGCGGCATATCAAGACGCTGATTACACAGCATGGATATTGAACAGGCGGGCCACAATAAAATGCCACTGTGAGAACACTTAATGCCAATCTGCATGAGTTTCATGCCTTTAAATTGTATCTGGTCTCACCCTCCTTTCTTCCTGCGTGTCATCTCCCTTTCTGTGGCTGGTTTTGGCTTTCTCTTTTCCTGCCTTCCGTTCTCATGTGTCTGACTTTTATTTTCTCTGACTGCAGTTTTCTATCGCTTATACAGATGTCTCGGCTCAAAGGGCACTGTAGGAGATTCCATTTGTTCATTGCCACTAAAGGAAAGGAAAACTACACGGTGTGCGTCGAACTCACGATGCGTATTTGATTTCTTGCTAACAGTTTTAAATGAAAAGAATTACCCCCACAAATATAAGATGGTAGAAGATTAGAGGAGCAAAGGGCCACCCTGACTTCCATCCTATGCACAGATTCAACCAAAGAAGAAAGACATGATAAAAAGTGATGAGTGTTTGTTCGCAGATGGGATTTTCTAACCCTTCAACAGAAATCTAGCTGTTTTAGTCTCTGTGCTAACCCGGGATTTGACCTTTAGGTTACATCTTTTACTTTATGTCTATGGCTAAGCTAATAGTTTGTGCAGCTTTATGCAACGTCTCTTAGTAGCTGAGTAGTTTCCTGCCCTCGTCCCTGTCAATCATGACCAAAACTATACGCATTAGAATTAGAATTTAGACGGGTAAGATACTTCCAGGTTCTGTAATCATACAAAATGTAACCAAAGCACGTTGATACTTGCCTACGTCCTCTCTGAGCACAGCTTCAAGTCTTTTTCTGCAGCAGACATTTCTCAACGCTTTCACAGGTGGCTGCTGCTTTAGAATAAATATTTGATAGCCCTCATGCATCTCCCTTGAGGCCTGTAAAATATTAAAACGATTTCCGGTGGCTGTTCGGACTTCTCAGACTCCATATAAAATATAAATATCGATGAGAAGGTAAAAAAATAATGTTGATGTGTTCTTAATTTCCTAGTTTAAAATCTCTTTTTTAATATTTTTTTTACTGTGTGATGATAAAGACTTGTGGTTACATTTCATTACATTTCATCTGCATGTTTCTTGTCTGTGAAGACGCTAATATCGAGATGGAGAGGGTTTCCTCACTCACATCCTCTCTTTGATGGCACTAATTGGAATGCAGATTAAATGAATTTTCTCATATAATTTTTTTCTCCAGAGAGATGCAAAGGGGCAGTACCTGTTTGACCTCCTCTGCCATCATCTCAACCTGCTGGAGAAAGACTACTTTGGCATTAGATATGTTGACCCAGACAAACAGAGGGTAGGTATTATGTTTGATGATATTTTAATAATATTATTTAGTTGTGACTTAGTTGTGTCTAAATTGGCAGCGACACATTTGGATGGTTTTTAACGGCAGGTATTTATTGATCTGCCTTTCCCTTTCAGCACTGGTTGGAGTTTTCAAAGTCAATTGCCAAACAAATTAAATGCAAGTATTTCATTTATAATACTTAATTTTAAACTAAGAAAGAAAAATAGAGGAATTAACACGAACTACAGCACCAATTCATGACAAGAGCGTATAAATGTTTCCGTCTTTCCCAGCCCAGCCTCCTTTCATCATGTGCTTGCGTGTCAAGTTTTACCCTCCTGACCCCGCTGAACTCAAAGAGGAAATCACCAGGTAAGATTTCAATAGTGCAATGTTTCAAAATGAGCAGTTTAGCGTCATTATTGTTGACTGAAGCGAGGGGACCCCAGGGAACCGAGGACGGAGACGGTGTGAACGTTGACTTTATATTTTACTGATGTTAGTTCGTCAGAAAGCTCAATTTCCTGGAGCTGCACACGGGATTGCGGGGTGGCTGGACCCCAACGAAAATATCTATATAAAACAAAACACAGCCGAGAAAGAATAACCAAAAAAAGCAAGCTCTACTAACAGTCATTCGCAAACAAAAAGAAAATGCTACGCAAGACCTGCGTGCACGAATCAGCTGCGGTCGGCGAGGCCAGACCCGGGGACGGGGACGGGGAGCGGCAGAAAGACGTTCTGCACCCAGAGGCGAAATCCAGGGCTTATGAGGGCTGGTGGCAATTTGCCTCAATCTGCCTCAGGTGCGCCCGGGGTGACCGCAGCCAATCCGCACGCCGCAGGTCCTGGAGCGAGAGGCATGAACAGGTGTACGTGATAAGGCAAATGAACAGGTGCAGCAGCATGACCCTCACAATTATCATCTTTTAACATTTAAAGCGTAAAAAGTAATTTTTGTTTGTTTGTATTTTTGCTGTGTCTGATGTCTGGATGATTACGAGAATAATAAATTCAAGCTTGAAGTGGCTTTCATTTTATTCACCCCATAATCAGTTATTACAATTTGAACATTAAAAGTTACTCTAAAAGTTACACCGCCCATATCTGCACCGTTTCTCCGCTCCACGCTGTTCTGTATTTGTTTTTTTGACTTGTTGCTGTTGTGCAACCAGACAATATAACTGCTGTGTGTGTAGATCAATATTCTTGGCTATTGACGAGGCACGGTGGGATTATGGTTGAAGTTTCTCTGTAAAATGACACTTGGCAAACTCCATAAGCCAACATGACGGGCTGATGAAGAAAGAGCACGTCTGCTTTGTTGTTTTATTACAGTTTACAGTTAATACATTAATACATATTGAAACTATCAACGTGTCTTGAGGAAGTTTTTATCACCATTGTTTCAACGCCCATGCTTAATTAGAGATTTATTTTTGTTCCACTCATTGTCGGTCTTTGTCAAAATGCAAAGCAACCAGAGGAGATGACCTCCTTCTGCAAATCATGGCGCATGAGGCCAATTTTTCTTTGGAGGCCTTTTGATGCTATTTTCCCCTTTTATTGCAGCTCTGCGTCTTCACGTACATGCTTCCTGGTTTTTTAATCAGTTAGTGGATGTTCCAAACATTATGTGGAAAAGTGATGTCTATTTTAAAACGGAATTAAGCATGGCTGACCTGGTAATAGCTTCTAATATTCAACTTGGGACACATGCATCACCGATCGTTATTGGTTTGAGCTCATAACATCACGAAGCTGCTGACTTAGAATGAGTCTCCACAGCACTTCGGAGACCGATTACACTGAACCGCCTCTGTTTTACGGTTTTGTTCACGTCCTCATTTCAGATCAGAAAATATCTTCTTCATTTCCTGTTAGTGTGTTATTTTTGTTTTGGCTCTTCGGTCAGGTTTTACATTAGTACAAAACACTGCAGTCAAAAAAATGTGAAAGAATTATTTTCTCTTTTGTCTGAAATGAGAATCTTTTCTCATATGCTTAGCATTCCTGACTTTATTGGTAAAACATACAAATTAAATAGCTCAGTGATAGTCTTCTTGATTAACTCGGGCTTTCAACATGCCATTCTTTATTACTGAGTGAAATATATGCGAATAGTGTAAAGTATAATGTTGTAAATCGAATTTAAATACGTATATTGAACGAGTACTATGACGCAAAAGACAAATTTTCGGCCGTACTTCGGGACAGTAGCAGAAGCAGTGAGGAGGAGGGTTAGATTTATTCTCTTGATTTAGAGGGTGCAGTGTCATGAAGCTTGTCACCACGACAGCGCTGTGTGTGGGATCCTTGACAGCTGAACAAACTGCTGCGAGTCGTGACCCTGAGAGCCCACAGATCCATATGAATCACATCCCTCCAATCATTCCACACACAGTGAAATCTCAAATGTGCAATCCAGGCCTCCTTGAAAGAGTAGAACACCTGCAGTGGAGAGTTCCTCCACCATCTGCCATCTGCGCTGAATGTTTTAATAATACATTACAAATAGCAAATCATGAATGGTGAATTAAATCTGCTTTTAGCCACTAACTTTCTTTATATGTCTGACCAGAAGATTCAGATTCAGAATACTTTATTATTCCCAAAGGGAAATTCCTGAAAGAAATATATTTGTTCATAACCAGTTTCATGAGCTGCTGAAAAATGTCAGCTATTATCAGGTAATAACTTCAGCATCCTCACCGGCATATGAAGTAAATGCTGGGCATTACATTTGACACACGAGTAATCTCTGTATGTTGTCGATGGGACCAGAACATAGATTTGAGTGCAAAGCATAGTCATCATACTGTAAATGAGTGTCGATTCTCAAGATGATTACGCTTTAGTCTGTGTAGGTTCTGTCATCCAGGTCAATGAGGGCATGGTAAATCACGAACAGCAAAAAAAAGAACAATCACCTGGACTTGCTCAAGTTTGATTGAAGACGTTTCACCTCTCATCCAAGAGAGTTCAGAGAGACTGATTAAACGGGGCTGATTGAAGAAAAAAATAATATTCTAACACTACATGACAGAGTTTTTTTTTCTGTTCGTTATACTGTACATAAACAAGTTGGATTAAAGTTGAATCCAGTAGAAAAAGAAGAGGTGGCATGAGTGAAATTACTTTCAAAATTTTATAAAAAACTTTCATGAACTATCTTCATGAAACTTGCGGGATGACTGGGCATTCAATTTTGTATTAAACTCCAATCTATGTTTATGTTTTGCTTTGTATTTTATATAGTGAGGAATGGGGCATGACGGTAGCCATTTTTACTGACCACATCTTCAGTCGAAGGAAGACGTACTTGCAATCTTTAAATATGTAGAATGTGTTTTGCAAGCAATGGGAATTTTGATGCTGCTCCAATCTGAATAATGACCCAAATCAGTTTGTCTGTGCTCATTTCCACAGATACCACGTCTTCCTGCAGGTTAAGAGGGATCTCTATCATGGCCGGCTTCTGTGCAAGACGTCAGATGCTGCTCTGTTGGCTGCCTACATTCTACAAGGTATGACAGTCATCATTCAGAAGTGAAACGCGCTGTACTACTTTCAAACCAAACTGCTCTGCATTCGATTTAAAAACTGTCATATCCCTGGTGCATTATAGAAAATTATTTTAGACGTGCTTTTAATGGGAAATTGGTTCATCTAATATCAGTTTTAAAGGCTTTTCCACTCGTGTTGAAGTCATCAAAGCTCACCACAACTGTAGCTTTGAATAAAGTTTGTCAAGCGAATACAGTGTCACATTGATTATACACCATCAATTATGTTTTTGTTACCTTTCTCTTGTGCATTTTGCAAATTAATGCCCTGATTTGTTTCTTTTCAACCACATACATAATGAAAGTGGCAAAATATCCTTGGAGCAGTCAAATCCGTGACATGATCACATTATCAAACGTGGTGCCTGTCTTGTATTTTCCAGCTGAAATTGGTGACTACGATGTTGGGAAACACCCAGAGGGCTACAGCTCCAAGTTTCAGTTCTTCCCTAAGCACTCAGAGAAGCTGGAGCGGCGGATTGCTGACATCCACAAGACTGAGCTAATGTAAGCTGACACCTGTCCATGTCCCTGGCTCCCTTGCACACAGGTGTATAGTCCTTTCCTCCAGAGCAGCCACAGTGCAGGCTTAACACAATCTCTGTTGATTCTCCAGACTACGTAATGCATCTTAAATTCAGTGGTCAGACATTTGGAAAATGAAATGAAGGAATGTTGTGACAGATTTAGGTCTTCAGCAGGGGTTCAGGATATACATAGAGGGAAGATGCTAACTTTCATGCAACACTGATGTAATCAGTTTGGCTTGTGGTATGGAAGTTGATGAGGCTTGTTGAGATGGAATTGCTTGCGAAGATCATCCCAATCATTTGGATGAGATGCTTTTGTCTCCATTCAACCACATCAGCTCGTCTAGCATTCAGAACTTGCAGTGATTTTCATTCACCCACTTCTTCTGAGATCAAATCTGTGGGTTAATTTGTACCTTATTGACAAAGACATGGCAGACGGGCTGAATTTGCAAAGGGCATGCTGCAGTAAATCCTCAGACAACCGAGACCAACAAGCCACATGGATATTGTTATGACATGATGGTCTATGACATCACCAGGAAAATGGATGGATGATGGATGGATGCCACGAGTTTGTGACACTAAAAGTAAAACGTTGACATCCTGAATCAAGAACGTTGTTTTCGATGAGGCAATTATTGTGGGGGTTTTTTTTCTCTCAGAGGTCAGAGTCCTGAAACTTCAGAGCTCAACTTCCTCCAGAAAGCTCAGATGCTGGAGACGTACGGTGTGGACCCTCATCCATGCAAGGTTGTCTTTACATCAGAAATTTAATATACTTTAGTTAGCTGCAGGATTTAAAATAAAATGTAGTCTGACTCTGAATCTAAAATAAGGGAAACAAATATATTTTGTGTGCCTGTCAGGATGTGTCTGGCAACCCAGCTTTCCTGGCTTTCACTCCCTTTGGATTCACTGTGCTGCAAGGAAACAGGAGGCTGCATTTCCTCAAATGGTGAGTAGAGATGAATGTTTGAAAGTGGAGATGATGCCGGACAATAATCATATTTAACGATTGGATGTGAGTGCCCACATTACGGGGGGAAGACTTTGTTGCTCTTTGTGTATATAAAAAAGCTAAATGAATATACTTCTGCCAACAAATACAACAAACTACTAAACTTTGAAGTCCAAAAATGTCATGTTTTCGAGTTGACAAAGCACACAGCAAGTTATCTGGAATCTCTTAGCGATACTCTTCCAAATAACAGAAGGGCTTCAGAACATGTTGTTTAGGCTGCCAGCAAAGACAACAGAGCATTTCTCCACCGAGCTCAAATGGCAAAATAACCACATTGCAGCTCCAATTTTGTTCTCAATTTAGATTATTTTTAGCTGAAGTCAAAAGTATAAAATAACTCAAAAAGTTTTTGAAATGCAGTGAGAACAACTTTGCTGAAAATGTAGTGAAATGTGAGAGAAAGGCGTCAATTTCACTTCCACCGATCTGTAGAGTACTGCAGATGATATTGGTAAACTTTGTTGCGCCAACTGTTGTGATTTACTAGAAATCTGTCATTTTGAAATGAAAAGCTGTTTGTTTATTAATTTGCCACCAGCTACATTTCATATTTGTCCGCCTGTTCTTCTGGTTATTTTTCATTTGTTTAATTTTGCTTTTTCACTTTGTCTCCTCTATCCACTTGTCCTCGCTCTCCTCTCTGTCTGTGTCTCTTACTCAGGGAGGAGGTGACCAAACTCAAGTTTGAAGCAAAGACATTCCATATATATGCAAATCAGACAGAGGTGTGTGTGTGCGCCTGATTAAAACACGTGCTTTATGCATGGATACGCTACCAAGCTAACCCTAACCCGGGGAACCATTGTACCAGTAATCTATCCTCAGCAGTGGGGGGGGGGGGGGAGGGAACTGATTCATCAAAGGAACTGACAGAGACTTGGTTGGTGCAGGTCTAGAGGAATACTAGTCTTGTGTGGATGTCTCAAAGCTCAGGGCTCAGTCAAATTCCAGCATGGTTATATAATACATGTATAAATTGCTGTTCTTGACATGTCACAGGATAAGAAGATCATACTGACATACTTTGCACCCACTGCTGAGGCCTGTAAGCATCTGTGGAAGTGTGGGGTCGAGAATCAGGCCTTCTTCAAGTGAGTTACCAGACCTGACAGACATAGAAGGAAGGACATCACCCAGTGTGCATTTCTGATTCATGATTTATCTTCTCTATCCTTTCACTCACAGGTTGGAAAAGTCGAGTCAAGTACGAACCGTGTCCAGTAGTAATCTCTTTTTCAAGGGTAGCCGCTTTAGATACAGGTGTTTCTTACATTAAATAGAGGAACTACTATGCATATTAAGTTCATATCTACATAATAATATAAAAATCATAAATTAACAGGATTTATTTTTCTTTTCAGTGGAAAGGTTGCAAAAGAGGTGATGGAACAAAGTGCCAAAATTAAGCGAGATCCTCCTGAGATACACAGGTCAGGATTATTATAAAGCATTTGCCAAAAATAATCTGAAATGATTTATACTGACACATGTTTATGGGCCATCTGACCGTGTGTGTGTGTGCGTGTGTGTGTATTTGAATTTGTCCAGGGCCGGCATGGTACCAAGTAGGAGCTGTCCATCCATCACCCACGGGCCACGTTTGACCAGTGTGCCCAGGACCCGACGGAGAGCAGTACACATCTCCATCATGGAGGGTAAAACTCAAACTCAGAAATACTCTTAAAACATCTGAGATGGTCGAGTGAAGATGAAGTAGCCACCTTCATCATACACACATGCACACACATTATTATTATTATTCATTCATTCAGAATCACCCTCTTAGTCGATCTTTAGTGTATTAGGGACTGTTCAGTCACCACCAATGTGACCATTCCGGCCAACTGCATTATGATAAGTCATCAGAGAAACAAGCTGAGCTAACAGAAGAGACCGGCCCCTCATTTTTTGCTGCATTTTTCGTCTGCGGCATGAAAAAAAAAAAAAAAAAGTTTTTATTTATTTATTTATTTTCATTTTTATTTTGACATATATTTTTAATTTTTTTAAATTAAAAATATAGATGGGCTGCTTAGCTCGCAGCCCATCTTATCAGTCGGTGTCCACGCAAAGTGTGTTCCTTGTGTTCAGGGACGTTTGTTGCTCCATTCCGCTGTTTGACCATGTTATTGTACTGACCGTGGTTAGTTAGCCCTTTGCTGCAGTCCGAAGATTCGCATGAGGGTGATGATGGTGTCAATAATATCGACTTTCTGCTTTCGCCCAGCTGGTCATGGTCTGCACCATCAGCACCGATAAGCCAACAACTTCAGGCATTACTGTGACATAAGTGTCATCCTGTCGGTTAATAAAGAGCACTTACTGTCCCCTCTTTCCTATAACAGGCTATTAACCTTAAATCAATGCAGCTACTCTGTGTTTGCTCTCAGCCAGCAACCCTAGCAAAGCTAAACAAACTTTTAACATTGTCTCTTTGCATTATCCCCTCAACTTCTCACTGACATGGAGCGCCCGCTCTGACATTTCACCCCTCTGTTGCGACACTGAAACAAACACCCTGTGTCTTACCCTCTTGCTCTATCAGTGCTGAGTATTTCCACTGCTAATAATATTGCAGTCTGAAAATAGCTCCTGCTGTCAGGGGCCATTCTTTGTGTGTCACAGCTGAGGGCAGGGAGGGATGAGGTGAACTGGGACACAAGGGGACCAGATTCCCGGACCTTGTCTTTCGATCGCTGTCATACAGTAGAGAGCTACGCATGCTGTGGAAGAGTGACGGTTGCTGATCTAGAAAGGCAAAGTTGGAAACAAAGGAGACAGAGACAGGGAAGACAAGACAAAACACATAAAAAGAGAGACTGTCTCGGAGCACATCTGTGTTTGGACGAGTGTTTACGCTCTCTGGGAACCATGGTGAAGTGTCTGATCCGGATCAAGACCAAAGTGAAGGTTCACTTGCGCCTGGTTAATCACTGCTACCGAGATGTTCAGGTGCGTGTGCTCTCTATGGGACCCAGACTCCTGGGCAAGGCTCTGGGGGTCCTGCCGCTCTTTCCTGCCATCCCTGGGGGTTCTTACTCCACTTCAGGATCAGATCCTGGTTCCAAACGGAGTTCTAGGACCTCCTCCAGACTAGCTGTCCCACTCAAGCCCAACTGTTCCAGACCACCAGCCAACAACGAAGGTAAAAACTAGGGCTGGTTTGGTCGTGGTCTTATCGAGTGCAGTTTTTGCTGTATTTGGAAACAGCATCCTTAAAATGTTTCTGGAAGAATGTGGGTTTTTTTGCGGGGGGGTTACAATTAGCCAAATATGTGTGAATTATGGGGTGAAATATGTTTCTCTGATGCCTCGTTAATATTGCATGCCACTATATAATAATATGCTGTTAAATACCAATGCCTTGGCTAACTTTAAGTTTTGCGATATTTTCTCACACAACATGAGTTTTCTGAGAGGGTGTTTCTATGTACTACATCATTTTCCCTTAAACCTCTTTTAAGTGCTCAACAAACAGACAAGATGAGACATTTGTTCAGCACGTGTCCGTAAGACACGATCGGACCGAATATTCACACACTGGGTTGTGGGTATGTTTTTAGCAAATATTTTTCATCGTACCTCAGGATTTTAAACTAAATTGCACCGATAACCCATAAATCAATCATTAATTAAAGTTTAATAAAATAAATTATTATTATTTGATTAATTAACGCAACACCTTTTGCTCCCAGCACAAACACTATTTCCCTAAATTTCCACAAATGTTGTTTTTACTTATGATAGACATGTTCAGTGTGTCAATTAGGAGAAGACACACATGGACGCAGTGAGGGAGGACATGAGTGTGACTGGCGGGGCAAGTCGAAAGTGCATTAGTAGTTCAGCGTGTCAATATGTAATATCCATGCTGATGACTCCACTCATTAACTTCTCATACACAGCTTTCCTTTACTTTGTGTCGTCAGGTCTAGAGTCTCTTCGAGACAGTGCCCACTCCACGCCTGTGCGCGCCGTCTCCCATGGCGAGTCCTTCATGTCTTCTCGAGGCCAGATGGTGGACGGCAGCGAAGCAAGCACTTCGGCAGTCATCTCCGATGAGGCCTACTGCCCATCGGACAGCGTGTTGCCTACGCCCGTGGCCGAGCACGGGATGGAGATGCCTTTGGCTCGTCACTCGAACGTAGATGATAAGGATTCAGACGCAGCCACATCGAAGGAGGGACAGGCGGCAGAATGCAGTTCCGCCAGGAGAGCACTGCGTATGGTCCGAAGCAGGCCATCACCACCAAGTGACATAGCGGAGTTGAATAAGTTCATCCTGAGTGTGTTACGAATGTTCCTGGTTACCGTCGGACTGCTCTTCGTCCTGCTGCTTCTTCTCATCATGCTGACAGAGTCGGACCTAGACATTGCCTTCCTAAGAGATATCCGCAAAACACCTGAATTCCAGCAGTTCCACTTTGAATACTTTTGCCCTCTGCGGCGCTGGTTCGCCTGTAAGTTAAGGTGGATGGGAGGTTTCCTCATCAGCAAATGAGGCGAAGCAAAAAATGCCTCAATGGAACAATGTCAATTGGTGGAGGAGGAGCTTGTGGGACATACACTTCAGAAGAAAGGACAGGAAGAGAAAAAGAAAGGGATGGTGGCCCTTTTTCAAAAATCTACTCTGCATCTACCAGGAAGGATTTCCTGTCCCCTTAGGAGCCTTGCTTTTTAAGTTTTATCGTCACTGCAGGGAAAGGAAGTGACATTTCAGTATGGAAATTCAGGTCATTTCAAGGTATTTTATTTTTGCACAAAGTTACACCAACATTTCATTTAAACGCCCAAAGGGTAGAAGCAACCACATAAAACAGTTGCCTTTATTTTTATAGCAATTCATATGTTGCCATATTATTGTAACACGGACTGAGTAATCCTTGGAGACAGGATGAAAATGGGGCATTCTAGCTCAACTATTTTCAATATATTTAAGCCAATAACAATCATCATGTTGCTGTCGTCACATCTTTTGAAAAACAAGTAATAATGTACAAACTGAGCAGTACTTCCTGAATGTAGATATGTTCTAAGTCAAATCATTTGCAAGTGTTTTTTGTCATGTAAAGAGACACGTCAAACAGTCACAGGTAAGAATAGGAAAATAAATTTAACACATTTGTGACAATTTTCTGTCTCCCCTGTTCTATTACAGCAGTACTGGAATACAAAAAGATCTACTTAGACCTGGTTGCGTTAGATTGATGTTGGTGCTTCTCTGTCTGAAGCCCTGAATGTTTATTTTTGTAATAACGCCTCCCATTACCACAGATGTCGAGCAACTAGTAAAATATTAGAATCTAGAAATTACAGATAAGTTATAAGGATATGCATTAAAAAAAGAAAGAAAAGGAAAGTGTTTGGCTAGCTCTTTTGACGATCACACGCTGTAGGGGGAAGTTAATTTTGACGTACAATGTTGTTGACAACACCGAAAAAAAACTAAATTCTGTCCATGTGAGTAGATTATAAACATTAGTGCTATACTGTCAAGAGAGTTTATTTTCTTTCCGAGCTACGCTGATTGGACGTCACATAACTCTGTTTAAGCCTACTGTGTTCACATTTAGGCATCTATTTGTAAAGGGTGATTATATGTAAATCACATTTTCAATTTTCTACAATCTCATAAATATGGACCTTGCCTCACAGTGACTTCTAATGGACTTGAACTATTATTTGCCACTGTTGAATTTCACTTTCCTGCCTCTCTTGCTAAACAAACCACGTAACTTGCTGCAATCTTCATCATCACACCTACCAAAGAAACTTCTGTCAGTTTGCTTCAACAGATTGAAAATATTTTAGTCTGCTGTTACATATTTATTTAACAGATAGCCTGCAGCGGGATTTTACCAGAATCATTTGAAACCTTAAAGTTACATCAAGACAGTCTTGATCCTCAAAATATGCAACAAAAGAAATAGGATAGGGAAGTGATTTAGCTTTTAGGCTATCTGTTTTCTTGTTATTATAATAATTCATTTAATTTACATAGCCCTTTTCATAATATTAGAAAAATAATCCTTAGCTGGTACAGAAAAAAATAAAACAACAGCCAAAAGAAGAATCTTACACATTACAAAACAAATACAAGCCGTTAAAATGATAGCAACAAAGAGGAAATTACATAAACATTAAAAGCATATTTGAATTGGTGAGTCTTGAGTATTGTTTTAAATGTTGACTGGTCAGTGCAGGCTTGAATGT
Organism: Brachionichthys hirsutus; assembly: GCF_040956055.1. Lineage (NCBI taxonomy): Eukaryota > Metazoa > Chordata > Actinopteri > Lophiiformes > Brachionichthyidae > Brachionichthys > Brachionichthys hirsutus. The sequence goes on from NC_090897.1 coordinate 7,124,062, forward strand.
GTTTAGTTTCTGAAAGTTGTCTTGCTCCCTTGTATAGAGGTTGAATGGGTTGAGGCTGTTAGGGACTCTTAGGGCATGTAAAGGTGGATGTCTTCAGTGTAGCAGTGGACATGGAGACCATGATGATGCCTTGCTAAGAGGGAGGAGGTAGAGAATGAAGATCAGATGAACAAGCACTCAACCTTGGGGGACACCTTGGGACAGAGGAGCAGTGTAGGAGGTGCAGGTATTGATTTGGATGAACTCTTTTTCTGAGGTACAATCACTGGTGGTGTTGAGAAGGAGGGTGTTGATGGTACTGAAGGCAGCAGTAAGGACAAGGAACATAATGTATCAAGGTGGTCGTAAGAGACTTTGAGGAGGGCCGTTTCGTTTCTGTGTTTGGTACTGAAAGGACTGGATTGGTTCAAATGGGTTTTGGGATTTCAGTTTAGAATATTTTAGATTCTTCCCAAAATAAACACAGATCGAAAAAAGTGATTTTGAAATACTATACTATGTAATATATAGACTTTAAATGCTAATTTTATTTATTGTACAGTATTAATATTTTTAAGTTAAAAAAAAAACCTCTTGTTATGCTGGGTTTCAGTACTAATAAATTAAATAAGTGGAAGTACTAGCTTTAATGGAGACTGTTTTTGATTGATTTGAGATATGGCAAGACTACTAATCCCACAGTGGAGAAGTTTGCTTGTCAGCTTCATACCTTATCATACCATCACATCAGCCTGTCCGAAACAGGTGGCAAAAAAAAAATGTTAACCTGAATCATGTTGCTGGTATCAAATTCAGAATTAGAATATATTTGCAGTGTTAGGACTTGAAGTATTTCGCTTGTGCTGTTTATTTTTGAGTAAGGCTCATAAATGATAATGCCGTTTTATGCAATGTCCCAACAGCGCGTGGATTGAAAATAAAGGGGAAGGTGTCCTGAGCTACCGATTATCAGAAGTATCTATTGTCAAATGTGAATCCCGTCTGATTGTTGTCTGATCCCAGGCTGACCCGAGTCATAGAAGCATTAAGTTGTCTTGTGAAAGTACATGTAAGCGAACTCAACACATCAGTTCCTACCGACGACTCTGAGCAGGGTTTACCACAATGAAGAGGGGCCGTTTGCATTTCCAGCTGATTTTAGAAACACAAGTAGCAAAGTAGCACTTGTAATATCTGAATATTTCTTTTTGCATTGCTGTGACAGCAGCTCTCGTACTCATTTTATTGACTCGTGAATAAGGCCGCATCTCAGCAGGGTCTATTTCCTGACCCATGGAAATGTCTTCGTAAGCATGTGTTCTGCATATATTACTGCCAAACAGGACTGCTTATTTCAAAACATTCACCGAAGACTGGTGTAAACTGTTTATGAATAAATATATTGATTCTCAAAATCTGCCAGCCGGTCTGTCTACAAATTCAATCTTCGAAACACAGAAGAAAGGAGTTCAGCCGCTTCTCAAATTTTCCCACAAAAACCAGTTGAACCGAGGACATACCCTTCTTTTACATCACTATACTGCCATCTTGAGGGCATGTTACATCACGAAGTTACACAATTCATGCATCGCATTGTGTCACACTTTGGATTTTAAACGATGCATTCACAACTAACGTTGTTACGGGGGTCACATTGCTGTCAATCGGCAAAAAAAACAAATAAGCAGCTTTGTCAATGTGGAGTTTCTGGCCACCATCTGTAATGCTACGTTGGGTGAACGATGGCAGCATCGTGCTGCCGTAGGAATGTTTCTCAGCAGTGAAGTCTGACAGCTTGTGAAGGGAAAGGGTAAAATAAATGCACCGAGCTCGCCTTCCAGAGAGAACTGGGTTTCACCATTTTATAATGAAGCGAAAGAAGCAAAGTACACGACCAAATTTAAACAGGAGTGTATACAGAGAGAAGACGCGAGACAACAGAACGAGTTATCAGCAGACGTAGGTCTGCGGATACAGCGGAGCATCTCATAATGACTTGACTGCGTCAAAGTCTCTTATCAGTCATTTGCAAAACAATAAAGATAAAAGTCAGATATACATTTTAAGTATTTTTTTTATTTATTATTAAAACAAATAATCATAAACAAACTTAGAATGTAGAGTGAAATCTAAACATTTATATGCATTTGGTGTAAACTGACAGGTGAACGTAAAACTGACTTAAATGTCATTGCTCACATTGAAATACGAGTATAGTCTGTCTGATCTGAGTACAAGTGTAAAACCCTAACTGCACTAAAATGATTTTATTATGTGATCCTTTAATTCTGCTGAAAGCCACTAGGAGGACTTGCTCCTCCCCATTTCAGTCGCTGAAGATGTGCACGCGCCCTGATGCATTGCCCCCGAGCAAGGCATTTCTCGTGGGATGGACAGCCGTGACATACGGCACCGTTTGAAGCCTCTCGCCATCCACGAAGGCGTGTTGCACGGTGCCGTTTTCATGGAACACCTGCACCGTCCTGGGCCTCGACACGCTCCCCACCACGAAACAGTCGTCCCGTTTGGGGTCCCACACGGCCGACAGCTTGCTCAGCCAGCAACCCGTCTGCATGTCATGTCTGGAAAAGGAGAATGAGACGCCTCAAAGCACAGACCGCAGGCAATAGAGGGTTCGAAACAGGATGTACCTAATGGATGTCAGCAGGGGAGAGTCAGTAGTCATCGCAGATGTATCGTATATTCTGTCAAAAGTGGAAAAAACAGTCATCAAGCTAGGACTAAAATATACAAGCGAGTACAGTGTACTCGTGCCGAGTCCACTGTACCTTATACGGTCATCCATACAGCAGGTGAGAACTCTGTTCCCGGTACAAGGGGAGAAATAAGCACTGGATATGCTTAAGGAGTGGCCGTGCAGCTGGGAGACTGTCTGGCTGTTGCTCTTCTTCAGGCATCTGCCGTCATAAATATTCACTACCCTGAAGACGAGAACAAAACATCGATTGAGTAATCAAAAAGAAACAGTGGCAAGATACAACGAGGATACCGATAAGCAGACGTACTCGCTTTCTGCCACAGCAAAGTACTGCTTCTGTAAAGGGTGAACGCTAACACAACACAGTGCCTTGGTGTCCAAGGAGTGGAGGGACTCGTGTGAGGTCCTGCAGAGAAATGTAATGCGACGTTGAGAAAAAAATCACTCATTAAAAAGACACATTAATGTTATTTTTTACCACAAGGAAGGGTGACGAATACAATACCCTGGGGTACGCCGATCGACAATGGCAACGCGCCCATACATGTTCCCAACGACTAGCGTCGAGCAATCAGGTGACATGAAATCAAATGTTTTTAGACCGTTGTCAGAGTCATACACCTAAAAAAAACAACAACAAAATGCAAGCAAGTTGATGTAAAAAAGTGGAATCGATTAAACTGAATTCAGAGTAAAAGTGAAAACTCCCAAGAAGTCGACTTCTGGTCACTAAAGTCTTTTTAAAGTACTTATAACTAAAGTTATCTTACGTCATCAAAGACGGCCTTCTCTACATCCATGCAGCGCAGAGACCCGTCGTAGCTGAGGCTCAGCAGGTGGCTGGGATGAGCCCTGGAGAACGCCACGCAGGCCACCGGACGAGCGTGCGGCTCGAAGAGCAGCACGCCGTCATCGCCCCAGTCGCTGCCCTGAGTCACGAAAAAGACGAGGGGAAAGAGAACCCGCTGGTTTTCATTCAACTCAAACCCGTTTGATATTATTTATGGTTTTACATTAACATTAACATCTTTGCAGATGACGCGTGTCTAACGGCGCCTCGTCTGGAACGCATGATTCACGGTTTACGGCAGGCCTCTCTGCAGCAGCATGATTCAAATGCATCAAAGGTTGGGCGTCTTGATCAATGCACTGAACCCTTTTTACTCGTTTTATCTTTTTGAAAATGAGAATCGGAATCGCCTCTTCTCCGGCTGCTCATCAGAAATACAGGTCGCCGTTTTGCTGGAGCTGATCCCAGCTGGCTACGGGAGCGAGGCGGGGTACACCCTGGATGAGTCACCAGTGTGTGTGTGTGTGTGTGTGTGTGTTTATATATCAGGTGAGACAAGAATTTCCCCACTGGGCATTTTTGAAGTACATTAAATCTTAAGCTTCCTGTCCACTCGAGTTGCATTTCAACTTCAAACACAACCCGAACATGAAGGACACGCACCAACTTCCACAGGCCAACTTTCCCCCATTTGTCTCCCGCGGCGATCAGCAAGCTGCTGGTGCAGGGGTGGAACGCAGCAGAGACGATGCGGCTCATCACCACTTTGGCCACTCGGTCCTCCGTGAGCCTCATCTTCTTCAGGGTTTCGCAGTACCTGAGCGAAGACAAACGTAGAGAACATTCATGAACGTCTCTCCCAAATTCAACATGGAGACCAGAGATAGATGCAACGGCCACAAAGTCCCAAACTCTTACCCCGTCAGACTAAGCTCCATCTTTCCTTCTTTTATTTCCTATATGGAAAGAAGAATATTGTTTTTTTTTTTTTTTTTTACATTGATTCAGAAAAAGCAAATGGAAAAACTATTTTCACTTTATCAAAGATGCGAGACGAGACCTCTCCCCGAAACATTTTAAGGTTTAAGCAAGTTATGGCACAATAGTCAGCCGGTAAAAAGCACGGTATGCAATTTGCATAGAAGGGACAACTCTTAAAGTAAAAAAAAAAAAAACATTTAGAACTACAATTTAATGAGGAGATTAAAGCATGGAAGGCGAGTCCTACCTCAGAGCAGAGCTCCAGAAGCTGTGGCGGCAGCTTGCTTCCCTCTTCCAGATTGATCGCCACCATGGCGAGGGGGCCGGGGGGCTTCTTGAGCTGCTTGGGCTTCTACACAAGCAAAACGACGACAGCGGTTAAGCAAAAACACGGACAGAAAAATAGCAGCAATAAAATGAAAAGGACAGAAGTGGACGAGCGTTTAGCTACCTGCGGGGGTGTCGAAGGTTCTGCTTTCTTATTCTGGAGGCGGGGGGACTTGCGAGACGGCAGCACCTCCTTCACCGCAGCCTGTAACCTGATACGATGACATCAAGGGGACGAAGGTCGACCTTTAAAGTCTCATTCTTAGATCTGAGGCCGAGCAGAAAGTAGTGATGCTAATCGTCTCTCGGAGGACAAAGCCGTCCTACTGATGAACTTGTCTCTACCTCACGAGACCCTTCTGCGAAGGCTTCGGCCGCGTCCCCCGCTTAAACTCCTCCGTCGCCTTGAGACAACAACACAACAATTAATATCCATCAGCCATTAAGGAGCGCATCAATAGAGACATGAGAAGCACAAGAACTATGAACAACGTTTAATCCGATGAGCGCAAAAAAATATACATGAAATACATGTCAAATACAATATATACACGCCCAGAACCATTTACTGCATTATAATATTACAGGTTTGGATATCAGGATGCAGCCAGTACGTAGTCAGGGGGGGGGGGACGTGGACGTAGTGAGGGGGGACGTGGACGTAGTGAGGGGGGACATGGACGTAGTCAGGGGGGACATGGACGTAGTGAGGGGGGACGTGGACGTAGTGAGGGGGGACATGGACGTAGTGAGGCGGGACATGAACGTAGTGAGGGGGGACATGGACGTAGTCAGGGGGGACATGGACGTAGTCAGGGGGGACATGGACGTAGTGAGGGGGGACATGAGAGTGGCTGGGGTTGGGGAGGACGACGAGAAGGACAGGGTGAAGTGGAGACCCTGACGGGACATACCTAAAGTACAGAAAGTAGTACCGGTAGTACTGGTAGTAGTTCCTACTTGTGCCATGTGAATCTGGATTTTGTACTTTTGTCCGTCTGCAGCCCCGACACGGATTCATGCCTCAATCCTCAGTTTAAATATAACGGATGAGAACCGAGACTCAAAACAGGAGACGAGTGTCCCTCCATTTATGGAAAGGGTCACACAACGACCCCGTCTCTACCTACCTGGAGTAGGTTGATCGAGGACAGGAACTCTTGGTTCTGTCTGATGTTCTCCAGCCGCTCCAGCTCGTACGCAGAAAGTTCTTCATGGCGACGTGACGCCTGGAAGAGTCCCCGACTTTGGTTCGTGTTACGGAGACAGACGGAGACCAGACGGAGACCAGAGTCGTTCCTCTACTTACTGATGGACAGTCTGCGTCCTCCTTTCCCTTCATGTTCTCGCTGCTCTGCTGGGTGACGTCACTGAACCTTTTTGTTCTCTGTCAGTAAAACACGAGCAGGTTCACTCAACAGACGCGCCATTGCTGCGTTGCTGCGTTGCTGCGTTGCTGCGTGTCTGGCGGGTTCTCTTCTCTCACCCGCTTCCTCCTGGGCGCGCTACTTTCAGGAGAATACTGGAGGCGCTTCGGTCCGAGCGCCTTTCGTGACGACCGGCGGAGTGATACGTCTCGCTTCACGGGGGTCGTTTCCTAACAAATTAACCTTTTTTTTAAAAAATGTCAACTAATGTTAACGTCATTTAACAAGTTAACCAAGCATAGTAAAGATAATTGAGGGTATTATTCTAGATTAATAATCCCGACCACTCACCGTTACCGATGCTTCCACGACAGCTTCCCGGTTTAGCGTCGTCGTCATCGTTAAAGCTGCGATAACGCAAATGAGCGGCAAAAAAGCCGAGAGGGGCTCGCGCACATGTTTAAATGTTTAGTAACGAGCCCCGCCCATCCGCGGAGAAACAGAATCGCAAGCAGCTCATTGGTCAGTTCTTCACCAAAGAACATGGAGGATCATGTGAAACAAAACTTTATTAAATGAATCAAGAAGATCAAAACAAGAATGAACTGGACTCGGTTGAGGTTGGGTTAGAACCCTTTCCCGAGTTTTATTAGTTATTCACTTTGTGCCATGCTTTTTTTAAGGTGGTAAGGATCATCCATCCATCAATTTTATTTTGCTTTTCTGCTTAGATAAGGATCAGTTCTGCCAATATCACCACATTAATTAATAACATTGATCATTCAAATGGCACGCCTGAAATATTATTCAGGCATCTGAAATAAACACGGCGTTTGTTACCAGAGAGATGTGCTGGTGCGTGTGCGCCCTCCAGAGGAATAATCTACGCACTACATCACGTGACGGGGGTTGGAAATGTGCTGCAGGAAAGGAGCATGAAAAAAAGATTCATTTACTTCTTATTCTCAGCTAATATTTGCAGCTGCTGGTAAATAATAATTAAAAAAAATCCCCTCCCCTGCTATTCCTCTGAAAGCACACAGAAGCCATTTATTATAGTGAAAATACATTTACTCAATTATTAAATTACTCACTCCTTCCAATCTTACTTGTAGTAAAAAATAGTAATTATCACAAACAACAACAACAATACACGAAATAATGGCAACATCACCTCGACCAAGAAAAACAGTAAAGTGATACGTCTGCTGCTGCCGCATTAATATCAGTGATTGTTCTTACGTGTGTATTTTTTAATGCAAACCAACTTCAAATCCAATCATGTTGCTTTTTTTCTTAAACCATATATATTAAAGGAGATAATTGATTGATTATGATAAATGTTCCAACTTTATGAAACTCATTCACAGAAACTCAATTTCAATACACGTGGCAGCATTTAGAGACACTTCACCCCCTGAGAAAGAATAGATTTATTGACAAGAGGTAATCAGGAAAGTATACACTTTTTTTTACAAAACTGGAAATACTACTGAAGCTGTTGAAATCGACTGAAAGATCATTCTCATACCACTGGGTATTGCTCTGCTCACTGCAAACATTTGATGTGCCTGTTGGAGGGTAAAGATTCATGTGCAAGGATTCCATTTAAATACAGTACACATACTGGTCTAAGTATAGATTTGATTTGAACACATTAAAGTGGTACATGCCTGCCACTTAAAGCTCTTTTCTATACAAAGCCTGTAAAAAATACGTATAAATAGTCCAAGAATAAGCACAATATTACTACTGTATAGTTCCTGCTAACACATTGGAATAAACAGGAAAGAGAATGTGTTACACTTATAAGTTGTTTTCAACATTTGCTTAAAAGTGTCATACACAGAAGAATTATTATAGAGTTGAACAATCATAAGGATAACACATTTCGAGGGGTAAGATTTGTTAACACATTGCACACTGGGAAATGCTTCAGAATGCCTGTACAGGGCTTGTACACAGCAAACATTTCTGTTTCATTGGCAAATCGAAGGACAAAATAGTTTACATACATCTGTGGTGTGTAATCCATTTCACGATTAAGGCATAACCATAATGCACTGATCAAAGAGGAAGGGGATTAACCCCTTAATCTCTTGTCTGAAGCGAAGAGGCTGGGAATTTAACCTCCTGAAGTGGCCTTACACTGGTGACGTCTGCTACATACACTGCCCCGTGCTGACACTCTATGTACTCTATGTACTCTATGTACTGTACATCATGTTGAGTAAAGGTGATAGCCACTGAAAACGGTGTCCCTGCTCAATCAGAAATAAAGAGTTCATCTTCTTTTAGAATGACTTTAACTGCTCTTAATTTCTGATCTTTGGCACATAAATCCTCAGAGCACATAATTAAACTCGAACCGTAACCGCGTGTCACTTGCCTTTAATTCTTTGCAGATTTGTAAAAGTTGAAATCCCACTCTTTAAAGTCTTTTTCTGGAACGGCTGAGCAATATAAATGGAGACAACATCATTTTCTGACTTTTCTGGGAGTTGGTCATCGTGTGTCAAAAGTGAGCACCATCTCTCATGAATGAGAGCCTTAGCCTTATATTATCGCGCACATTACTGTTAAAACGTGACTAAATGTCATATCTGTACACGCTCTCATGTCTTTATTCTGTGGTTGAAAATAATGATCATAAAATGGTATCTAAGACAATAAATAACATATAAATACTCTGTACCTATAGAAATAAAACCTCTCTCGGCCTCTAATAACGATTATACAGAACGAGTTCATCAGGGAGCACATACTATAAGAGCACGGCCTACTTTTGTCTAATACAAATAGTTATATGTACACTCTCTGTGACATGTCTGCGATAGAAAGCAATCCCCTTCATGATGACGTTTTGGGTTCGATTCTCAGTGATGCCTCATACAGGCTCTCCTCATCCAACGCTCTGCTGCTATCCAACAAGTACTTTGCCACCTAGAGGACAAAAAAAAAACACAGAAACAGTTTGTTCAAGATTTCTGTCTTTTTGCAGCAAGGAATCGCAACATGTACCTGAAACTAGACCCCATTGCTAGTACCTTTAAAGTGATTCGGATACTGACAGGATACTTCATTTGACACCCATCATAGTAATGGAAGAACTACATTGTGTAAAACTACAAGAAGCAATAAATATAAGAACCCTTAGGGTGCTCATCCATTCAAGAAGTACATTTTGATTGATATGGATGCAAAATAAAATATGAATGCATGCATGCAGATATCACTAGGAGAAACATTGTTAGTATTCAAATTATGTTCCTTATAATTAATCAATATATTAATCAAATGTCCATACCTTTGGTTGATAATCAATCTTGTAAGCCGTTTGCTGAAACTGACGTATCTCACGGATTATGTGCGATATCTGAAGACAGAAAACAGCCAGCGCAAATGAAACATTCTGCGTTCCACGTTCAGATTGCTGACAAATTTCCAAAGTGCATTCAAACCTTCGACAGTGCAGAATGCATGTTATTGATTGTTAGCATGCTGGGGTTCCTCACCATCCTCATCTTGGAGAAGTTAACTAGGTTGTCCTCAGTGTAGTTGGGCGTCCCCTCCTCAATGAAGGCCAAGTCAGTCAGATACATTCCCAGATAAGGAACGCATGGAGGGTCACAGCTGAGGACAGGGGACAGGGATCATATCGGCATGTTGGCATAGTACAAAGTGAAATGGTGGATTCTCCACTTCCTGTTAGCACAGGAAGGTAAAGGCTTGGAAACTCACTTCTTCAAAGCTTCTCTCAGGTTTTTGAATCGTCCCTCTGATGATACCAGCTTCTGCAACTTGTCGATCACAGTCTTTGTCTGGAAAACAGATCAAGTCAAACTGTTATTACCAGCAGTTAAAGTTTTATTGGAGTATTCTGCCTTCCAAAGTTTAAAAAAAACTGAGGGATTCAGTATCATCATCAGCAGCCTCTCCAGGAGCATGTTGTCTTCATTTTGTTCTTTCACACCGTTACACTTTTAATTATTATATATATACTCAGTTGTATTGCGTATTCTGCAAAACTGCCGAAATCTCTACCTCCAGGTGATGTTAAGGTGATGGGCCACCTGAATTTGGGAGATTTCTTCAAAGCTAAGCTGAAACCTGGTAATCCTCCACTCCGGACAAATATCGATTGACTTCACTGCAGGAGGAAAATAACAGAAACCTGTTTGGAGACTTTGAGCCAAGTCTTCTTGAGGCGGAAAATCGAGCTGCGGTTGAGAGACGACGTGATCTCCAGCATGGCGTTGTAGTTGTGGAGGCAGCGGCAGATGTCAGCCACAGCCACCCATTTCTCGATCACCCCCACCCGCATGTTGACGTCATCCCAGTGTAGAATCTCTGTGGCAATTCTGTTGCTGATCTGATGAAAGAGGAGAAGAAGAAGTCAGAAACACTGACTCGTCATCCATCCATCGGTCCATCTGCTTGGCTATCTACCTACACGCACGTACTGTTACGTACATCATTGAAATGTTTGGTTGTTTTCATGATGTACGGAGTTCTTTCGTTCTTGTCGTTCTTCATCCAGCCTTGACCAAAGAACTCTCTGCAGAAACGAAACACGTTTTCAAACAGTCAACCATTTTAAATCCCACTGACTTTCAGCCACCATATTTGCACGAGTCGCGCGTGGGTGTGCTCTTCACTCGTAGGGGATGACTTTGAAGACGAGGTGGTCCAGCAGTGTGAGCTGCTCGGCTATCTCCAGTGCAGAGTGGTTCTCAAACGGCTCAGTCTTACAGTCCTCCATGGCCTGAAACACAGTCACGAGCACCAGGCATGAAAAGCGTCTTAAGAAGTAAGTCGATTCAACCGGACACTGTGATTTTAAGAGGGAACAGGCTTTTACAATCTTTCTCTTACCATCTGTGTGATTTCTTCCAGGGTGACCTGGTTGTCTCCAGGGTCCTCCTGAGTGAGAGTCCTACATGCATAAAAAAGTTTGGATTATGGGCTCCCCAGGCTGAAACTGTTTGCAAGCGAGGCTGCATGCTGACAGGTTGGTAAGATCACACTTCCCAGAGGAAAAGAAAAGTAACCCAGAGATTTTCAGCAAGCACTGCCCTCAATTCCGGGTTTCCAGTTTTATTACTATGACTGAAAATGCACCTTATTTTTCTACAGTGTGCTGTCAATCAGATGTGTGATGTTATATGCCTCGGAGCGTGATCAAGCGATTATAGTCGAAGCACCAACCTGATTATGTTGGCAGCTGCCTTCCTTTCCTGTGTCAGGAGCTCTGGGTCATGCATCACCTCTTCCAGGAAGCCAATTACCCGCATCTTGAGTTCTGTGTTCAGCTCAAAATCCTGAGAAATGACAGCAGAGGAATTAGAGAAGTGTTGTTTAGCTTCTGTAAAGGCACAGGAATATGAAAAGGCACACACACAAAAAAAAAAAGGAATAAGTGACCTGTACCTGCGAGTGTTTGGAGACCCAGTGGCGCAGCACATTCAGGACTCGGTTTGTGGCAGCTCTTCTTATCACAAACTCTTTGTCTCCGTTCCTCTGGTCTGTGGGAAAACCTGAAACCGGATTTAACAATGCCACAGTCAAAAAGAGAGGGCTCAGTATGATACAAACTTTTAGTTTTTAGTGTAGCTTTCTATACTATTATATTATTTGAATAATTAAGCCCATTAACGGTTCTCCAACGTGGTGTTGGCGGTATAGAGGTCAGCATAGCAGCTGACCGGCCAATGCAATCGTTTACAGGATAGAGTACTTCTATGTCCTGCTACAGTCTTCATGAATGGTCCAATGATGCCAAATTCAGCTTCCTCACAGAGGATGTGACTTTTAATACGCTGAGGTTCTCCTTGGGAGTGACCAGGTGGGAAAGGATCAGAAGTGAAGGTTAGATGCTTTCGGGAGGCCAGTCTTCCATAACTTGTCATAATAACTTTGCAGAGAAACAGGAAACAGAAATGCCACCCCCCTCGTGTGACTGACCCGTGCTGGCGAGCGACATGCGCCGGTACTTCTCCTTGGTTGGAGTGCCTTCATTGGCACCGGCGGTGGCGATGGCAAATGCTGAGGCGGCAGAAAGGGCACTGCGGTTGTTGTCCAGCTCCCGGCAGGATGACACTACCATCCCATTGTTGAAGGAAAACAGGGAAAAATCTGCAGGGAGGGCGGGGGAGGGGAATTAAAGAATACAATCTTTAATTTGCCTTCTTTGTGTTTTAAATTGCTTCAAGCACTCTTCCACTGAAATGAGAACAGTTCATATTTTCTACTACAAACTTGGCCAGTGAAGGGCAGCAGAGAGCTAAAACACACCCAGCAGTCTGTCCAGCTGCTCGTGCAGTAACAGTGTATTGCTTCTGTCTCCCTCCCTCACCCTCTCCCTTCCTCCCTACCTTCCTGCGCTCTGCTGGGGGCGGTATAGACGAACATGCACATCGTTGCTAAGGTACAAGGTTTCCTTCCACCTACTCACGGAAGGCACTGGCTTCCCTTGTATCCAGCACCGTGGGAAGACAACACACTGGGGATGAATTGTGCCTGACTACCTACGGGGTGGATGCTCCCTCTCCGTGCTGCACGGGGAGAGCCAGGAGGCTGTGGGTGGCTTTTATCAGGACCTTATTTGGATAGAGTTATGAGTTTAATTCTCTTTTGAAAGCAGAAGTTTTCTATACAGTTAACTGTATCAAAGTTTATGTGAATCGCTCTTGTCATTGCAACCTCTTTCAACGTCTAAATACAAAATTTGATGCTGCTGGGCGATTAAAAAAACAACAACATACTTGATATGATTCATGTACAATAAAATGTGCAAAGATAAATGTGACAAACATAATAAAATAATAATAATTTGACGGCTGGTGGAATATACTTACCAATGTCGCTCTTCTTATTGAGATGTAAATGAGATCATTACCACTAAAAGCTATAGCCAGCAGAACAGCTGTTACCTTAGCTTAGCACAAAAAAAAAAAAAGAGTTTTAGAGTTGCATGACAGTGACGCCGCTCTTCTCATCTAGCGCTGTGCAAGGCTTTGTCCAGCAATGTCAAAGAATTGCTGTTAAATTTGAAACCTCGCGTAACCTCTGCTCTGCAACTTTTAAATAAAGTTCCACGAGACAAATGTATATTTTTTCAGTAGATTCAATTACCAGTTGACGTGCTTATTACATATTCTATGGTTTTCTGATGGTTTCAGTAAAATCATGTAAGCGGCCGGCTTTTAAGTTCTTGTGTAAGAGGAAGGTTAAATATGCTTCGTTTAATCCGTGTTTCTTTTTGTATTACTAATGATTCTATTTTTCCTACTAAGATGGGGAAACACTGCTGGCAGGTTTAGTTTTGTCAGTATAGCGTTACAGATTAATTCCTGCAGTTTACTAGTTCTTGCATCCGTTGTGATTTGATTCTCATGGCCGTTTATTTATTTTGTAACTGGTGAGTTGTGCTTTTAAAGACATTCTGAAAGATTCTGAGAGGCACAATGATGGCGAGCCAGAGTCGGGCTGTACCAGAGTTTTTTGACTTGATGCTCTTGGGTGTTGATGGTGACTTGGGGGGAGAAATCTCCGCTTCTGTTTCATCACTCTGACTTGGGTCCTCGTCGCATTCCTCTCTGACTGACAGATCTGAACAGAAAGAACGAGTTTTACAATCTAACGAGGAAGTAGCGGGTGAGGAGATTGTGGTAGAGGAGACATCAAAATCTCTAAATATGCGAATGAATTCTGGAAGAAGCCTGTTTTACTGACTTGCTCCTTTTTAATGTGAACTCTCTAAATGAGCTTCTTTTGGCTTCTCATGTGAAAGATACAGATCAACACCATTGTACAAAGATCTTAAGAGCTGCGACACGACCACAGCACACACTAGCCTCGTAAAAACTCAAATTAAAGTAAAGCAAGTAAAACCAAAAATTCTGACCTTGCTTATTGGTCACAGATTCCTCCACCTTGCCCTCAGCTTTGGCCTCGCCATCATCAGACAGCTTGGCGGCCATGCTGCTGGACACGTAGAGCTTATTGATGTCCAGGGTGGTTTTGCTGAAGGGTGACATGGTGGAGTGCATACTTGCGTAGCCATTGGGCGAACAGCTGAGTGCCGCCAGGTCGAGGGCTTTGCCCCCCGTAATGATGGGAATGTTGAGGGAAAGTTTGCGACGACGATTCGGCGAGGACGTCTTGGAGATAGAGAGGGGAGGTGGTGAGGAGAATTTGCGACTGGCACGTGGCGATGTGGGAGGCTCCCCATATAGGAGCTTGTTGCTCTGACTACTGGCAAAGAAAAGCTCCAACGAACTACCATAAAGGAGAGAGAGAGAGAGGGATGAATGTGTAAGACGAGAAAAAAACGTCACGGCAAGTGTCTGTCAACACCAAAAAACAGTACTTTTTGTTTTTTGGGTTAATTATTCCCAGGACAAATGGTGATAATAGGGGTGCACGGTGCTCTTGGTGTCTATACAGAGGCAGAGAGGGAACACATTAACCACAGGGCTCTCCGGGAGCTCCTGCCTCCGTTATTTAAGCTACATTGTTTAAGACAGCATCCTCCTTGCACTGAGAGCCACCCCCTCTGAAGGCCTATAAATAGTATGTCAAGTGACAGTGTGGGAGGCACGGGTGCTGCCAACAGCAACCAGCCCAGGGGAGGCCCACAGAGACCCGGGGAGAGAAAGGGGACACGGATCGAGATGAAGAAAGAAAGCAAGAGAGAGAGGGGGAGAGAACATTGGTAAAAAAAAAAAAAAGCAGCGGCAGAATCACTGAGACTGAGAAGGAGGGGGCGCGAGAGGAGCAGCAACATAGTGGATATGGATTCCACCACAGTTAAGGCTGTTTTGTTGGGAGTGGGCGAGTGGGAAGCCTCCAGCCCTGTGTGATGTTTGCTGCAGCCATGTTGTGTCTCCTTCCCTAAATTTGAAAAATAGTAAAAGAAAGAAGATGAGATGTAAAAAGTTGGAAGGATGGGGGGGGGGACTCAAAGCAGAAAGAAAAGGCAAAAATGAAAGATGGCAGTGAAAAGAAGACACAAGCAAAGTGGGAAAGAGGGAAGACAGGAGGTGGGTACCTGAGAAAAGACAGGCGTAAGATGAAATAGAAGAAGAGGGCAGAATCTGGGTGCAAAACACAGCCATCAATTTTTAATACTGTAGAGTCGCTTCAGATTATGGGAGAAAAGGAGAGGGAGAAAATGCGAAGAGAGAGGGAGAAGATGAGAAGAGAGGGAGAAGGTGGGGTCCTGCAGCAGAGTGAAGGGTTTCCATGGTGACAGCGCAGTGGAGACAGAATTGGTCAGACTTGCGAAAAGAAAAAGAAAAGTGAGAGAATGTAAAAGGGTAAAGGGAGGAATGACAAAGAGGAGGTGGGAGGAGGAGGTGGGCTGATGAGCCGTGATGGCGGACAGAGGAGGGGGAGCGTGGACGTACTGGCATGACCTCTCTCTGCCGATGCCGTCCCCTCACCTGGACGGACTATGATAACAGAGTGGGCTGCTTACAGGAAGTCCATGTTAGGCGAAGACAAGTTTAAACACTGGGGGGCAGGGGGGGGGGGAGTCCCACCTTTTCACTGCACCATTACTCATGCTGCATCCCCAGGAAGAGATGTCAAACTTTCTTCCTTTTACAGAGTCCACAAACAACGGAGACGTCTCAGCGTGAGACGCTGGGATGAAGTTCATGTAACAGAAAACTTCAGCTGTTTCAAGGCGTGGCTGTAAACTCAGACAGAGCAGTGGCTCGATCACTTTGCAGACACTGCCTGGTTATGCATCTTCTGTTTTAGCTTCGGACCTGCGCCGTCTGCTTGTCGATCGCTTTGCAGCTGGACCGTTTGTCCCGCGTCCCGCGTGTTCTCTTCACTATTTGCTGACAGCACACATTGCAAGAATCTATGTGCTGATGAAGAGCAGCCACTCTGATGGATTGATGAAGAGGTGCAAACCATCACAGATGTGAGCTTGCTCTGAGCCAGGTAATCTACTTTTTATACTGTAAAAGCCTGCTCAGACTAATCCCACGAGCAGCTCAGAATCCGATTATGAACGATGGAAAAAGGTCAGTCACTGCCAGAAGTCTCGACTAAACGACCGCAGATTGTTCTCCTGCTCCCAGAACTTTGTGACCTGTAGCATTAAACGACTGCGGCTGTTTACTGAGGTCATCAAATCAAACAGGACATGATATTTATAGGTGGAATCAAAAACTATGCATGCAGGAAATACAAAGTAAAGACATTACGTTGACTCACAGTGTAACAGATGATCAATCAAACGAAGGAATGTCTGCACACATTATGCAAAAGGCAGAGCAAGACATGATGGGTTTACAATGGTCACTGATTGAACCTCCTGGGATCAACGCACTCAGAGGATCACTCACCGTGCAGGGATGGCGCTGATGGGCTTCTTGTAGATGGTGATGAGCTTGTCCAGCACGACGTCAGCGCTGGTGAAGACGCGGTAGGAGTGGAGAAAGGTGTTGAGAAAGTCAATGGAGAGGAAGCGCAAGTCGGTCAGTCGCTCCAGCAGGCGCTCCACGCTGGCGTAGCGGATCTGCAGCACCTTGCAGGAGTTCATCATTTTGCTGAAGCGAATGTCAACGTCATCGCAGTACAAGCTGGTGTCTGACCTGCGTTAGGATTTGATGTGAGGTTAGGAATGCAACGCAGAGGGATTTAGCTCCCGGTATTTAAGCAGCACGTTTCTGGTCATGTGCTTGTGTGTGTGTGTGTGTGTGTGTGTGTGTGGGGGGGGGGGTTAGTGTTCTCACTGCAGACAAATCTGAAGAGTTACACAGAAGACCAGAATATAAATAGGTTCTAATGCATATAGTGCTAGTGCAAGAACAATCTGGATCTTTGTTTGGTGTGCATGGTGTAAACGCATGGGGGTCTGACTCACTTTATCATCTGTGGGACGCTGACTTTACTGTTCTCCTCAAAGGCATTCATCATCAGACCATTGCATCGGATGTTGTCAATGCACTGTAAGACAAGAGCACGGAAGTTGAGAGAGAAAATCCATTTCATCGAGGCGTTTGTAATATCTATACTTCTACACCCACTTCACACCGAGTTTAATTGTTGCTGTTCACAGTTTAGATCTGGTCTTAACTGTCCCCTTTTGGACCAGGTTCAATGCTGGCCCTCTTGTTTTTCTATTATATATACCGGTAGAGCAGGACTGTCCAAGCTGAGGGCCAGATTTGAAATCGGTTATTTAACATTTTAATTTATATGCAACAAACAATGAAGTTAGCAAATGTAAAGCATTCAGACAAACACATCAGGGCACACAAGTGATCTGAGATTTCAGCGGAATCTCTGTGTGATAACAGACACGTTGATCTGATAACAAAACAGCAGGTGAGATTACAACACATTCGTGTGAAGAGCGAGCCTGAGCTCTACAATGTCACGTAAGTGGGAGTCACTTTGTCGGGGTCTCCAATGGTTTATGCTCAAGTTAATAACAGAGAAAATCTGCTCACACAAATCTGTGGAGCGAATGTGAGTGTCTCTGGAAGCGTGCCCTTGTCCTGCTGCCAGTAAAGGGAAACGAGAGAGAGTTGCTGCAGCATTCGCTGCCGCCCCGAAGTCCTATCAGCTCCAGCTGCAAGTGAGGCGGCGCCTCATCGGGGCCCACAGCGAGTGGAGAGGAGAATAACAGCTATCTGTCTTTGGACTTATCAGCGAAGGATGCGATGACTGCTGCATACCGCTTTGTCTATTCATCCCTATTGCACAGCCAGGACGTCCTGCAGAGCTGGGACACGTGTGGTGCAGCACTCCGTTTGGGACCAGTGTCTCTGGAAAGGCTGTGGCTTTGTCGCAAAACGCAAATAACTGGATAAGAAACTGCATCTTTTCAATGAATGATGACATTCAGCGCATTCAAATGCTTTGTTATGTCAACCAAAACAGCCAAGTCTGCCACCCATTGGTTGAGTGGAACTGTCAGATATTTGCTATCCACAGTGGTGGCTGCAGTTTCATGTGTAAAGACACACCTGGCTGATGTCGCTTGTCCACGCAGATTTCTCCTGTCGGGATGAAGCCACCAGGATGATGGTGTAGGCCTGGCTGTCTTTCGGCTCCACCATCACTTTAAAGTCCAGGTGCTCTGCGTCCTGTCCGCTGCGCTCGCCTTTTGCTGAAAGGCACAAATTCAGTGACTTTCACATTACTGTAATAGGATAAAACATCCTGAGTGGAAAAAAAACAAAACAAAACAAGCAGAGAAACAAAGTTCTGCTGATTATTCAGATGGGTTTGTCCTTATGGAGACACGATTGGTGAAGCTTTTGCCATTGAGCTAAAGAGGACTGATTCTTGTCTTTACTCTGCACGGAAGTCTCTCCTGAAAAATGTCGTCTCTACATTCCTCTTGAGGGCAGCAGCTGATACCGTGCATATTATCTAGAATGATCCATTTTGGTTATCTTGATTAAATCTAGAGCAACCAAAACATCTCAACCAATCATCCACTGCAATTTCTTTGGTGGCATTTGATGGTGGTGAGGCAGGAAATAGCATTCTGGATGAAAAGTGTGTGGGACTCTGGAGGGCCGCGTAAGCGAGACTATTATGAAGAACGCTTTGCAAGCAAAAGGCTTAAATCGATCCCTGACTGTTTTCACAAATCGGTCTAAAAATACAAGAGCTTACCTCGACTACGTAAATACACAGACAAACATATATCATTATTTCTTATAGAAATCTGTTTTGTTTGGGGACCGCCAATGTCGTTTATGTCGCAAGGCATTCTGGGTGTGACGTGAAACGGCTGCAGCACCCGGCTCACTGCTGTTGTTTAATATGGCAGGGATCTTTTAGCAGCCATCGGCTCCTCCGTTCCACAGCGTCGGCAAAGACGCGAGGACAGTGAGGAAGAAGCCAGAGATGAAAATCGATGGGAGAACTCTAGATTTGGTTTTGTTCTCCGTGGCATCTGCGTCGCCATGCCGACAGAGAGAGAGAGAGAGACAGTCTACTATGAAGAGCTCCGCCTCTCCCCTGAAACAGACTCCGGCAGCTTCCCTGACCCACTAAAGCAGAGACAGCGTTAGAAAATGAATATAAGCTATTGAAGAGGTATGAATTTAATTAATTTAGATTCATTTTATATTCATTTTATTTAGACCGATTTGTCAAAACAGTCAGGGATCGCTTTAAAGAAGTAACAGAGCATGTTTTTTAGTTGTGGTTTTATTATACTGACTTATTCTGTCTACACACTTTTTGCAACTGTTAGTGAGGGAGCGAAGTAGAAAAGGTCGGAAGTAACAGGAGAGATAACAGTACCGAAATAGAACATTTTGATTTATGCACGGCATCATCAATGGAACAAAATAAAACACATTAAAATAACTCGAAACAATCAAATATCCCGTCACTTACACTCATCGTCCGTTCCCTCCAGTTCCTCCATCAGCGTGCAGTCAATGAGAGAGACCACTCCATTCTGCGGCAGGGTCAAAGGTCACATGCAGGCGGTTTACCAGCTGATCAGCAGTGCAGGGTTCTATATATTTATCAAATCCTAAGTCATGTTTTTGCTATACGTTGTAGTGGATTTTGGAAGAAACACAAATGACTAACAAATACATGGTTTAATTTAACAGCTGGGTCAAATGCCAGTTTTCTCAAGCTTTTGATTTTCAATATCTCCCTTGACCCTCGTGAAAATTATAACTGCCGACTCCGTTTAACATAATAATTTCTGCTGCACCTTGGTGATGTGGAGTTTCCCCCCTGAGCCGCGGGTACAGATGATGAGGTGTTTGGAGAAGAGGAAGCACTGCCGCTCGCCTTCCTTCTTCAGAGACAGAGAGCCCAGGCGGCCTCTGGTGATCTTCCCTTTCTCGCTCATCGGCACCTGGATCAGAGAACCTGCGGGGTGTCAGCATCACGCAGCACAGAAGCCCTCATAATGAATTATTGTGTTCACATGTCTCCATAGATGGAGGAAGGTGCTGAACATCTGGGTAAGAGTGCATGTGATAAATGTCTGATGTGTTTCATGCACAGTGGATGATAATTAACTTGAGTAAACTTCTAAACTTCTATCTCTGAGAGAACAGAATACAGAATGCAAGGACTATGAGGGAGGATAAAATCCATCATGTCGTTTATATTCTATATTTCTGTCAGTTTCAAAAAAGACATTGTCCAAAGACATAAAAACATTTTAATGATCTATTTTATTTCATGTATCATTTCCCACTGAGTTTAAAGATCTGTCTGGAAATATTATACAATATGTTCTGGTCATGATATCAATGCTTCTTTGTAATTTATTAGATGTATTTATTCCATTATTTTGGATGCTGTACTGCGCGGATACTTAGTATCGTGTAAGAGTAATTACATTTTTGGTAATAGGTGATATACGGTATTGTAATTACAGTACACTGTCGTTTCTAAACCCACTTCCACTCAGCAAAGGGAGGAATGACGAAGAGGAGGTGGGAGTTTGTGCTTTCAGAGTTTTCATATTTACCTTGCCTAACAAATGTCTGGCTGGTGTCCAGCAGCACTTCACAGCCCTCAACAATCATCCGCTCGATGGCGAGGTTCTTCCTGATGTTCTCCGTCTCACTCACCTCATCGTGCATAATTCTGTAAGGAAAGATTCCCGTAACTACAGACGCGATGCAGATACAGTGAAGATATAACAATTAGAAATAGGATAAACTAGAATTTCTACAAACTTGTAGATCCTGTATTATTTGAGTTTTACAAGATCCCCCCCCCCCCCCCCCCTTTTCATTTGGTTCATAGACTGACCGGCTTACCTGGAAAGTTCCTCCAGTTTTGACTTGGCGTATTCCAAACTGTTTCTCTCCACATGTTCATGGGGGGTGTGAGCCAGCAACTCATGCAACGTCAAGATGTAACGGGGAATCTGTGGGAGAAACAGAAAGAAATGCTTGAGGAAAAAATAGTATCATTAAACATTGAGTGTTAAAACAGGACAGAATTCATACAGAATCGTTGCCTAATCAAAGCATCTTTAGAAAAGGAAACAAGTCTTTTAGTCATTGTTGTATGTTATAAAGTTAATTGGATCCACCACATGCTTTACAAGCTTAAGGAATGGCACAGAGTACTTTATGAAAGTTTACTGTTTACGGATCGTGAAATAATTCTTCATCCACACTCGAAGTCGGGAATCTCACCTGAAACATGGGGTAAGTGAGGAAGGTCTCAAGTGTCCTCTCCTCACAGTCGGGCTTGGCCTCGTACTGCTTCAGCAGCTTGTCGAAGTCGCGGTTCTGTTTGCAATGGGCCAGGATCTGCAGGCTGTACTGGTGGTTCCGCACAAACTCCTGGTAGATGTTCAGCATGGGCAGCAAGATGTCAAACAGGTCAGCTGTGGAGAGAAGGATGCATTCTGCTGAGTACATACCATGAAAGAGAGCAAAAGCTTTTACCCTGATCTGAATAGAGCCTGATCGGAGCAACTGTTAATATGAAAGGCGTTTTCACAGCTGGAAAATGTCGTCTTGTTATTTTAGATATATATTTAGATTCTACTCAAACGAGTGCATGTCCCAGTGTTAACAATATAAAAGTCTCTCCTACCCAGAACCAGTGTCGGCCAGCTGGCTATCCTCGCCTTCAGTCCCTGATAGAAGATCTGATGGAGGAACATGATGGTCTCACTGATGAAACAAATAAGCAAAATGGTGGTCAGGAGAGATCTTTTTTTTTTTCTCACACTGCGTCTGAGTCCGATTTTTAATCACAACCAGTCTCGCAACCTGTTGAGGAAGATGCTGCTGACATCATCGTGCGTGATGGGAGGCTTCTTGGAGCTGGCGGCCATGCGGAGCGGACGCAGGAAGTTGTTGACCAAGATGTGGAGCTGCTGGACGTATTCCGCCTCTGCTTCCAGCATGCTGAATACCACCTGGTTCCTCTTCCTCATGCTCTCTGCGTGGGGCGAGCGGATGTAGTCCTGGATGATGGTTTTCCACTTCCTGCGACATATCCAACCTCGCAGGAAACTCTGTACCTGTCATGGCAAAGGTTCAACGTTGCTGAGCCTCCTCTTTCAGAACCGTGTGTTCACCTGGTGGAAAACATCCAACATGGCCGAAGCCCCCTCTCTTCCCTTCCTCTTAGCATCACTTTGGCTTTTAGATAAAGAAACAACAGTGAGTCAGGCTTTTTTTTTTTCTAGTGAAAGATGCGCTGCATCGGATCAGTCACCTTTTTGATCTTCTTGATCTCTGTGTCATCTTCACTGGGGGGAACCTCTGGATTTGCCTGGATCTTCTCATTGTCTTTGAGCAATCCAGCAATCTGAAATTCAACACGAGTTAACATTAAAATGAACTCTTTTTTTATTATGCTTAATGTTCATTTCTGTAATTTTTTATTTTATTTTATTTTTTGTCATTGTTGTTGGACGAAAAACATCTGTTACCACCACAACACGCCGTTGCCATGAAAACGGAGACGTGCTGATTATCATTTTCTGGTACAGATTGCTGTTTCATGTACAAAAGGAGCTGATTCATGCATATTGAAAACGTTCAACTGAATGTAGCTATTCATTAGCACATTAAAGAGAGGTGCATTTGATCTAGTTTAGACTGAATAATTAGGATACAAAACACTCAACAGTCTCATAGAGCCTCTAACACGGACGCCCCTGTGTTGCTCCAAGCTGTGATGCTCGCCACGAATCCTCAACGTAGTCGTTTGTAATCTCTGTGATGGCCCTATCCCGTGTCCCCTTTATGTCTCTGTAATCTACTTTCACTTCCATACTGTCAGTCTGTCTGACTGTCTCCACACTAAAACAAAACACACACACACACACACACACACACCTGTGTCATTATCATAAAATCACAAGGCAAGTTACCTCTGATTTTAGCCGCTCAATCTCGATTTCCCCATCCTCTATCTGTTGTCGAAGTTGCTTAGCAACCGTTTTCTCCGTCTCAACTATTTGGAGAAGATGGAGATACTTCTGCATGAGGGTCTCATGCTCTGTCGCCAGGTTCCTGTAACTACACAGACACATGGGAAATATCTCATTCATGTGCGGGCTCTCCATGGATTTATCAAAAGAAAAGCCGATCTCTGATCAGCATGAGATTGAGTCACGGACGTTACGCGCTCCCGCAGCCAGAGCTATAAATGGCTATGGGCCAGGTGTAAACGCTGCTCGTGCATTAACAATCATTCTTTAATGCCCATTTGACTCAAGCATTTGAGTTGATTCAACACTGCAAAACAGCAGAAAGATACAAGTGTTGGAAATGTTTTTTTAAATTATAATTATTGTTATTATTATGATTATTATAATCAGAAAACTCAATGTGATAATAGTTAATATAGACTTTTATTGCTCTGCTGTGTATTGCATATTTACAGGCCAAATTACTCCTGTACGGTAAGTGTTGCTGCGTTGACTGGGTACTAATCAATATAATCCTCAACGAATCCAATCAATTAACCTTTCACCATACGAATGTGCACCGCTGACATTTAGCACGATTGAATTTCTTGGCTTTCGTGACCCTCTTTTGTCTCAGAGTCTTAAAGGAGCATTTCGCTCACTATAAATCTCAGGAATTCATGCGAAAAATATCTGTGGGTTTTTTTTCATTTTAAATTTCTTGAATGAGTATACTAAACTATAATGATAGGATTACACACAATACTCCTTTGGAGTCAGTAGAGCGCTATCTGACTGAGCTCCCTCACCAGAAGGGCAGGTTCAACATTAAAAGGAGTGAAAGATTATTTCCAATGCAAACAACAGCTGCACAAGATGTAGTGGCTCACGCTGCGTTGTTTTCCAGCAGGATCTGGGACAAAGGCTCATTTAAATTCTGTCTTGACCCCAAATGCACTGACCTCTACATCATGTACCCAGTGGGATTGTGGCGCTGACAGGAAGCGGTGTGATAATGGTACAGTGGAGAAAAATGGTGAAAAAACTTATTGTGTGCACGCTGAATCCACAAAGATCTAAAACACCGTCACGTGATTATGAGATGCGTGTAAACATATGTGCCCTGTTGTAATAACGATCAAGAGTGAGGCTAGATTAGCTAATTCATACAGTTCATTTCTGCTGCTCTTCATTCTGTACATTTTCTCAGCACACACACACACACACACACACACACACACATACATTCACAGGAAAACTATCGTCCGCACAATCTTCTTCCTCGGAACATCTTCAGCTTGTGTGTGCATGTAGGTGAAAGGTCATGTGTGAACGGTACCTGGCCTGTGTGATGGCAGCCACCCACTCATCACAGTCCTTGATGTCCTCTGTGCGCAATTCCAAAGCTTTCTGGTTGTCATGATTGAATGTGACAGTGAAGTAATACTGGAAACAACATCACAGAACGCGTTACTATATAATATAGTTATTATATATTTGTTCAGCATGCAATGAGACAATGGCAATATATATATATATATATATATATATATATAATAGTACATTCTTATATATGCATACAAGAATGTTTCCTTGATGAGCTGCAGAGAAAGTGATCAAAGAAAGAATCTTAAAATATCTGCCTTTTTCTTCAACCAATATTTAACTGAAGCATCATGTATATAAACATAAAAGCACGTTGAAGTGTGTGAACGAGTGGAAGAGAGCGAGATCCTGAGGGAAAGGTCGAGGGATTCATTATAAAGCCTCTGTGCATTTAGTCGGTAACCTGGCAACTCACCTCCTAATCGGAGGAAGCCTCTTGACTGACACCGTGTTTGGTTCGGTTTTGTTTGATTTGGCTGCATATCTGTGACACAAACACCTTCCCATAACTCCCCCCACCAATTATCTCCCACCTACTCTCACCTCAGCCAACAGGCCTCAAGGTTCGGCAGTAATAATTGTGGCTAATGCATGGAGAATTGATTTGTAATAGGCTTATTCAATAAAACCTAAGCGGTAGAATGCATCAAATTATATAACTCTGATGCATTGTAAATAGACCCCTACAAATCCAATGTATTGGATATTTTTTTTTTTTTTTTAGCCCTTCAAAATGCCAAGAGCAAATCATTTGTGAAGGGGAGTAATGTTCCGTATTTCCTGATGAGCGGCAGAATGGGCTTTTGTCAATAACGCGCCTCCCATCTCTCGCTTCATGTGAGCCGTGTGTGTCGAGCCTTTTAGGCGGCTAAATTTAGCTCCACGTCACAACATTTCTTTCTTTTCTTTTTCTGCCACAGAGACGTTACATATTGGGTAAGCGAGACAACATAGCTGTAGTAAATCCTTGTTTAAAATCTATTTGCAGCAACAATGTAATTGCGTTCGACACAGAAGAAAAGAAGAGCAGATCAAAGACATTGATTAAAAATGGCTTGAAATATCTCAACGTCTAAGCAGTTCTGAAAACCTGTCCGGGGTCACTCCACAATCTTACTTACTTATATATCCTTAACTTGATGTTTTTCTTTTTGTGAACTAATGACATATATTTTATATTTTTTTATAAGCTCTCAAAATAGAACAAAAACAATTAATAAGTTAAAAAATGCTGTTATAATCACACGTGTTGTTGTGGCTCTGAGGGACCCCCTATGGCATTTTCTTTTCTTTTTTGCATGAGTTTATCAAATGAAACAAACAGACTAAAAACAAAAACCAGTATCGCCACTTCACCCGCTCCTCCACCCCCCCTCACATCTCTCATGCCCATATTTGTCAAGTCAGGCACAATGCCGAGGCACGTTGTTGCACATTTCATTGGTCCCTTCAAAATGCACTTTTTCAGATGCAAACAGGGGTTGCCATAGTAACTGTGGGCTTTAACGTATTTCGCCTTCTAAATGTGAAAATAATAACACTTAAAAAGTAGAAAACTCACACACACAAAAAACAACAACGATACAATGAGAATGGAGAGACAGACGGAGAGGGAGGGAAAGAAAGATCTACTGGTATTGGCTTGTTGAGGACTAAGGGCTATAAAAAGCGCTGTTGCCTGCAAGGTGGCAGTTGGCTTGGCATCTATTCGCTGCACTGTCCCCGTCCCCTTCCCCTTCCCGTCCCCGTCACACACAGATAAGATCCACCACTTGTCCTCGCTATTCCTCTGACAGAAATACACACAGACATGCAGTCCATGTATGAACTACCATTAACAAGCTCAGCAGAAAGATGGAGTCTGTTGCGATCCAGATGTGTAACAGGCTCAGTGCCATCACCTCAGATGACCTCTGGACGCTCCTCATTCTCCATTTATCCAGAGCAGGGAAAGTGAAAAGGAAATCTGCATAATTATAGACACCTGGAGTATTGATTACTCTTTCCATGCTCATTCCGCCCTCTCATAGATCAACATCAGGACGTACAGGCGGACACAAAAGGTACAGACACACACACACAGCAACGCACCACGCTGGCTTGATTGCCAGCGCAATGTGTGCACGATTAAATTAAAATGTGCAAATACATGTTTCATTTTAGATATAGTTAAACAGTTGCTACACATCCACCACTCAGTTCTGATGATTGAAGGCTGTCCAATCCTTTTAATTCAGAATTAAAATGCCTGAACTAGAACAGCCTGCATGAACGGCTGCCTTTGTAGATGCCGTTCAGTCCGCGTTTCACCC
Source organism: Brachionichthys hirsutus (assembly GCF_040956055.1). Lineage (NCBI taxonomy): Eukaryota > Metazoa > Chordata > Actinopteri > Lophiiformes > Brachionichthyidae > Brachionichthys > Brachionichthys hirsutus. The sequence goes on from NC_090897.1 coordinate 7,150,823, forward strand.
CCAGAGCAAAGCGGGCCTCTTGTCACCCGATGTCCTTTGAAGGAATTCAACATTTACAATGAGCGAGGTTGGACCGTTCAGGCGCCGCCAGTGACCAGCAGTAAAGGGCTAAATAGCACGCAGGCTATGTCAGCATCAGCGGTTATATGAGCGTTTTTATGATCTGAGGAGTTTAGTTAAGGTCTGGTTGCTCTTAGGCTCCTAAATATGTTCATTCATTCTCCACTCGTAGTGTACATTGCTGAAATATAATCATAATAATCCTTTGAAACTGCCCATGAGTTGCTTCACAACTCAAGAATCCATGACAAAGTATTGCATAATAAAAAATTAATTATAGTATCGAGCTACTTCTGGTGATGCCGATCCTTAAAGCTCCCCTAGTGAGGAGTAGAGGGAGAATGTCCAGTCGCCAGGTAGCTCTGATGATATCAGCCACATGCAAACTGTGGAAGCCACACCATAATAACCCAGTCGCTATGCTTACGGCTACCTTTCCATTATCCTCCAATTGTTCCCATTAATTCAATCAAGCTTTAAAAAAAATCACACTCATAGTCCTATAAAAGTTTAAGTATGACGGCTCGGCTTTTTATTTGGATCCACGTCACTCCTGGATTCTGATCCCTTCATGTAATGGAAAACATGATCTCTATGAACGAGGTAATCACTAATCACTAATCACTCTCTAAATCACTTTTAATAAATGCACTACTAATACTTGTCCATGCTGGTTTCAGTCACATAAGTGAAGGGGAAGGGCGGGGCAGCCGAGGATGGACCCCCCCCCCATTGTATAGGGTCTGACTCGGAGGGGGAGTCGTTAGGAGGGGATAAACTTTTAAAGTTCATTAGATCAAGTAAAACCCAACTGAGTATTCTGAGACAGTGTTTTTTTGTACCACACAGCACAAAAATGACAATGTCAGCGCTTTCCCCACGTCGCTCATCCTAATTCAAATATCAGGATTTGCAGATCCTTAGGATTGAGCGCTTAACTGTTCTTTTTATTCCCAACAAAAGTGAAGACCACAGATTTTAAAATAACGCGGGGAAATGTTTGGCGAATCTCGGATGTGAAAAAACAGTCAGGGGGAATAACCGAGTGGTCTTCATGAGAAGATAAGGAAGGAGCTGCCACACGTTCTCATATAAATGTCGCCTATTCACCCCCCTATGCATAGATTATGCTGACGCCACAGATTAGATTACCAGTCGCAGGGACTTTAGACTCTTTTTGAGCAGTCCCGGCTCATGCCTGGTTTATTTGTTCAAGCAGCATCTTCCCTCAACCCTCTAAAAAACGGCCTCTTTGGAGGCAGCCGTGCTTCCACTGAGATTAGTTGAGCCTGTCAGCAAAAAATAAATAAATCACATGCATGTTAATCCAGGGGAATTAACCCCAAGGGGGGGGGGTTACTGAGAGGAAAATCATGCATTGGGAATGTTTTAGTTTTTAACCACGAGTCCACGACCGTCGTAAACAACCCGATGAAGATGATGATGATGATGATGATGATGATGATGATGAGAGCTGTCAAATGAAACAAGCCGCTTGTTGCCAAGGTAGGATGCTATTAATATCAAGAGAAGGAATCAAATCAATACTCGAAACGACATGGAAGGGTGGGGGGGGGGGGGCAGTTCCTGCGTTTAGAAAGTTTGCGCAGAAAACTTCTTTTATCCTGCGTTTGATGATGCGAGGCATTTAAAGTGCGTGAATCGAGACGATCGATCAATCAGTCAGGGATGATGACGCCATTACGCAACACCGAACGTCAAGCAAAACATCTCCGGGAGTACCGTTTGCGTAATGCCCGTGGTTAAACGCAGCAGCGTGCGTGGTTCACGCGGCGTCAGCACATCCAGCAGAGCCTGCTAGTTTGTGCGTGCGTGCGCGCGTGCGCCGGTCCCGACCCGCGCTGAACTCCGGCGCCTTTACCTGCTTCTCCAGGCATTCCTTCGCCGACAGAGGCGGCTTGGGGGACGGCGCCCGGCCGCAGACGCAGCCCTCCAGCAGGTAGAGTCCGGAGGCGCGCGAGCCGGAGTCGCTTTCGAAATAAAACAGCATGTTCTGCAACAGAGCAAACCACCTTGAATGCCATTTTGTGTTGTCCGAGCTTCTCTTACTCAGGCAGCCGCGCCTCGTCCCGTCCTTCTTCGCCAGCAGAGCCAGGAAGGCGACGTGGCCGTCATTGAGCCGCATCTCTGCGGGAGAGCCGCGAAGCGAACCGGCGGAGGCTGCGGGAGAGCCGCGAACCGGCGGAGGCTGCGGGAGAGCCGCGAAGCGAACCGGCGGAGGCTGCGGGGGAGCCGCGAACCGGCAGAGGCTGCGGGAGAGCCGCGAACCGGCGGAGGCTGCGGGAGAGCCGCGAACCGGCAGAGGCTGCGGGAGAGCCGCGAACCGGCGGAGGCTGCGGGATTCTCACGGTGCGACCATCAGCGCCCCCGAAACACACAGCGGGGCTCGGTGTCTCTCTGTCTCTCTCTTTCTCTCTCTCTGTCTCTCTCTCTCTGTGTGTCTCTCCCTCTCTCTCTCTCTGTGTCTCTCCCTCTCTCTGTGTGTGTGTCTCTCTCTCTCGCTCTCTGTCTCTCTTTCTCTCTCTCTCCCTCTCTCGCTCTCTCTCTCACTCTCTCTCTCTCGCTCTCTCTCTTTCTCTCTCTCTGTCTCTCCCTCTCCCTCTCTCTCTCTCACTCTCTCTCTCTCGCTCTCTCTCTTTCTCTCTCTCTGTCTCTCCCTCTCTCTCTCTCGCTCTCTGTCTCTCTCTCTGTCTCTCTCTCTCTCTCTCTCTCTCTCTCTCTCTCTCTCTCTCTCTCTCTCTCTCTCTCTCTCTGCACCCTGCTCTCGCCGGGGAGAGGAAAGCGCAGTCACGTGACCCGTCCTCGTGCGCAGCGATATTTCAGCACCTTGGACAGAGACTCAGATACAGTGTTTTTATAAGTTCGTTTCTCGTACTCGTGTATAAATACTACGCAGTAATATTATTAAATACTCTCACACGCGGTTGTCTGGTCCACAGTGGATAAACAGCTTATAGAGAAACAGCTGTGTGGCGCGCGTGCACGCAGCATAGGCCTTCTATTGAGAGCAAGACAGTAACTATCTGAGAAAGTGTAGCTGTGTACTGTGTGAGTATTGTAGTACGTGTGAAACAGTGTAATAGCATGAGAGAATTCTCTTTAAGTGCGCAGGCACACAAATACAAATTGCTGGTTTTAACAACTCTTTTTCTTTCTTATTGATTAAGGGAGAGGACAGTATTTCATTTCCTCTTCCTTTGTGTGTTGGATGGCACTGTGTTGAATTAGCTGCCATTCAGGGCTTGTACAGCCATTGAGCAGACCGAGCCACCAGGATGCCCCTGGCTCAGTTCTACTGCCTCCATCCCATAATAACCGCTCCTTCAGACAGGGGTGGTAATGAGGTGGTGATTCTCCCGTCTGAATGGCACTGATATTAGCGATTATATTTATGATTGTTTCATGTCACATCCCATTAGAGATGCTTTCAATCATCAGCGGACACTGAAGTAATGCAAAGTCTTTCTGGATGAGGGAAGCAGCATTTACTCTCATCTAACATTTGTTAATGAAATGCCAATTACTCGCACTGTGTCGTATGTTCAGCCTATTTCACGCATGCTTTTTTACTGAAAACCATTTTAATTTACTTTAAAAAAAAGAACTGAAACAATCCTAGTTATTGTAAAATGTGATCTTCGTGATTTCTCCACTCTTAACCTCTACATCCCTATAATCAGTTTTTTTTTTTTTTGCAGCTAGAATACGTGTGACAGCATAATCTGCTGATTCTTTCCCGTGGCAGATTGCCCAGTAAGGGCAGCTCTCAGACCAGGATTTGGCTCTGTGCACTCTGATGTGTGCCAGGTACCGCATGCAGGGTCGCCACCTGGCTGCAGCATCCTCGGCCCAAGCAGCATCAGAAATGGCCGCTAGCCGAAGCTGTAAAGAACACAGCTATGAATCTACCCATGTCATGCTGCACCAACAGATCTAAACCCAACAGGAGGACGAGAGCGGTTAAATAATAACTCAGAAATGACAATGTGACATTATAGGACAGGAAATACGGGGTCTTATTTGAAAATGTTTATCGGCCCTCGTTCTTATATGTGATTTGTTTAATGCTTGTATTTTCAAAAAAAACAAGGAATATGCCAAGAAGAAGAAGAAGACGAAGCATGCATTGATTGCCTATAGTAAAGGATCATTTTATCTTATTGATGACAAAGAACTCTTTATTTATCACGTAGCATGCTCGCACACACACACACACACGAAACGTCATGTCATAGAGAGTAACAGCAAATTTGTTTAGAAAAGAATTGGGGGAAAACTGGAGCATGACTGAAACTAGAAAACACTCAAGAGGGAATTTATCTAATACATTTTGAGGCCATGTGTCTACCTCTCTACATTTCAGCATTGTTTCCCCAACATACACTGCCGGGATTGGGATTACGATCCTGCAACTGGATTAAATTGAGCATAATGGTTGAGCATCCCAAACTGTTCATCAATATTTATTTAAAAAAAAATTTGATTGGCCTATTTACAAACTATCTTATAATGTTGAAGACAAATGTATCATAAATCTTCTTCCGTCTCCTTCAGGAAGCGTTCAACCAGCAGACCGGAGACAGGGGGACATGTGAAAATCAGTTCAATAGCATGTCACCATATGCTGCCGCGACACATGCATGAGGTCACATGGACACTCGTGAACATGCACAAATTTATGCATTTGCACCATCTACTGTCAGTCACACACACACACACACACACACACACACACACACACACACACAGGCTGAGTCATAAAGGCATGTGCTCATTATTATAATATAGTCAGTGCTGAGCATTTCTTGGTGAGATGAAATGTGACTCAATGGTAGATGTTGCTCACTGCTTCTTTATATGAAGTCCACTTTGCCATGCAGAGTGGTTTGTTAGCTGCGCATTAAGCCCTGAGGCGGGAATGCATCTCAGGAGGAGTCAGAATTAAAGGGATAGTGAACGTTGGCCACCATTCGAACAGGAGTTCAAATGAATTCTGTTGTTGGGCTTTATCAGTTGAATTTGTTCCCTAATAAATGTGTTTTAACTATAAATACTATTATGTGTTAGTGATGTGAAGCTACTGGACGCTCCTGCTCTCTTGCAGTGGGCGGCATGGCAGTTCAATGGTTAGCTTTGCTACGTCAAATCCACACCTGGACTGTTTTTCTGTGGAGTTTGATTGTCCCGTGTCTTCAGGAAACAGAACACTTCAATTCACTCATCACAAATCACAGTCATAAAGAGGTCTGGTATGAACTATCATGCAAAATGTATTCTGGATCTGATCCAGAATGAAGTCAGGAGAAAATATTACATTTTAACATTAAAGCCCCATTAGTGAGGGTTGCTATGGTGACTTTTCTGCAGGTTGATTGCTGCCCCTGCACAGCTGCGGAGGCTTCGTTGAACTGAACGAGGTGCACCTGTTACACATCTCACCTAATCAGCTCCTGCCTCTCTGGACAGTTCTCTGGCAGAATATCTTCTCTGCTTCCTCAGTCTTTACAGGCTCTCCCGTATTCCTCAGTTTTATCTTTAATACCTGAGGAAACAGATCCAGTTGAAATCGGGGTAAATTTTAACAAGAAATCCATTTTGTTTTTCGACACTTTCAATAATATCTTTCTTATTTACCTCCACAAAGGAGCTTCTGTTTTTGCTGGCTTTTACCAAGACGCTGTGGAATTAATAATGGGCAAACAGATTTGATGTATCTTCACAAACACAAAGATACAAGCAGGGATGCATATACAAACACATTCAAGCAGAAAGTGTCTTCACCTGTTAAGCCTCTGTTCTGTCTTGTTTCCTTTATAGAAGCTGTTTGTTGGAGAGGCCTAATATTCGATTGTGTATTTTTCCTCGACTGAAGCCCTCCATATTTAGAGGGTCTATTCTTGGCGGTGTCTCGCTACAGTTGCTTTTGCCATGCCCCGAGGAGAAGGAGAGGGGATTAATAAAGATTCCAGAGTAGGCTGTGCCTCACTTGGTCTCCAAACAGCAGCGATCTGGCGCTCACTGCCGGCAGCGCTCGACGGTACATGAGCACACTGGTGAAGAGCGGCAGCATGTAACTGCAGGAATAGACAAACTGACTTTGTGCGGTTGTGTTGAAATCCCTCCATCATTTCTGACATGCACCGATTCTTTCATTTACTTGGATTTAATTCTGTTTATTTGCTGTGCATGTGTGTGTGTGACACTGTAGACGCGCATGTTTTGATCGCTCGAAGCACATAATTATACATTTGACGTTAAAGAATCGCATAGTAACCAAGTTAGCGGCTGCTATGCAAACACGTAATGTGGATGTCTCTGGTGCTACCGTTGCAGAAATACCTCGAGTTTAAACTTGTGTGTACTCTGTGATGCAGATCACCCAGAAGTTCCCTTTGTCTTTATCTGTGGACAGAAATGGACACCAAACAATCCGAGGTGTGCTTCTAACATCATTAGAGGTTTTAAGGTAGAAGGAATGCCGAGTGCCTGATTTAACAAATTCTTGTTGACTCTTAGCAGCTCTGCAGGATTTTGTCCACTGAGAATATATCATTAAAAACTCTGTCTTTGAGGACTGAAAACTTGTGATTACTTTCTCACTTCCAATCTTCTAGGTCAGTGTTCAATGTGTTTCAGAAGCACTGACAAATAAAAGCAGTTCTTGCCCTCTTGTGTTCAGAGACTGACGGTGTCGCTGGGCTTCCGCTCTCACCTGCCGGGCCCTGATGCGTGCTGGCAGCCCTCTATGATCGCGTTTCACCCTTCAGTGAACAGCAGGCAGCACAGCACAACAGATGCAGATGATTGTATTGAATAAATTATTCTACATCAAATACCACTTCAGGCCACTAGAGGGGATCAGCGCCCTCGTAGCTGATCCAATCTGGCCATGGCTGACTTTTTATGCATAGCTTCAAAACACCGAATGTCATTCTGGATCGGATCCAGAATGACATTCGGTAAAAATCTTACATTAAAATTTTTAAAAGCCCTTTTACGGATTCAAAATTCTTTTACAAATCTATTTGCCTTTATCTAAATATAACTTTTGACTTTCACAGGTACATAAATGATTCTGAATAACTCCTGAACTCATCTAGAGATTGGTGGCCCCATGTCTTCATTCCTCTGCTGCACTGTGACCGGATATAAAACCGGATCAGATTCAGATCTGATCCGGTTTTATATCCAGCTATGCTTAGTAGTGCAATGTCAAGAGTTGAGTTGAATTTATTTTGATTAACTGATCATTTGTTTCTGTTTTTATTGTAACTTTCTGAGAAAGTGATCTTGAATCCACATCTGAATCCAGACCTGCCACAAAATTCAAACAACTCTTCCTAGACCCAAAATCTACCGCTGCAGAATAAATCATCACATTTCAATGGCAACGTCTTTAGGTATCTTATAGACAAACCAAACAAGCACGTCGCCCCCGTGACCGTAAATAACTGAAGAATCATCTGAACTGAGCAGATGAGCCGTTCTCCAGGTTCAAACACTAAACAGTAACATTTACACATAAATCACACTTTTAGGAAGAACAAAACCTCTTCTGCTATGCTGGAGGGAGAATGCAGAGACATTCCACTGAAGTCCATCCTGGGGGAGGATTTCACACACCGGGGGGGGGGGGGGGGGGGGGGGTGTACTTCCTCTGCTGCCTGGTCAGGGCTAACATCGTGTGCTACGAGTGAATGACATTTTATGGGCTCGTAGAAGCAGAACCCCGAAGCAGAGAAAGATAAAGTGAAGTGAAGACATGTTTATGCTTGGGTTTACAGTACTGCATGATTTACTTGAGATGCTGTCATCATCAGTGTGTCCCACTGCGCAGGCAGGTCCGTCAGACGGCTGGAGACTATGGAGATTTGACGTCCTGTCCTGTTATGAGGGCTTTCCTGCGATTTCAGATGAATAATAAGTCCTCGTGCATTTGATCTGCCTTATTTCTGTAGCACCTGTTTAAACTGGACTGTTTGGAACAGGTAATGCAGTCTGTGTTTTCTGTTGTCCTTGTCATCTGGAAGAATGTTTCATTTGGAGGAAGAATGTGTGTTTGTTTGACCTGTTTAAGATTTTTTGGCAAGTGCTGTTTTTTTTTTTGAGAAGATGGTGCTAAATTTTGGATGAAAAGTGTGGTGGGAGCAACAAGGCACGGGGGGGGGGGGGGGGGGGGGCAGGAATGTGTCCTCTCTAATCGCAGTGAGAGACAGAAGATGTTTTAGCTGATCTCCTTTGGTCCACATGAGCGGCTCTGCTGTCCGATTCTCCCGCAAACTCCGGAACTGGACAAAGAGAGGGCAGCGCCTGTTTGCTCAGCACCAGACGTTCACACTGGTGAGAGGAACTCAACTAAAACATCGACAACAATGCCAGCACAGCAGAGATGGCTCCGGTCCTTCCTCTTCTGATTGCATGCCAAGATGTCACAAAATATCAAGAGCAGATTATCAATCCATGCGGGAGAAGGCTGCACATGGGAATACTGAAGGTAAAGAATCAAGATTTAAAAACCCAAACTTATTTTAAACAAGGCTAAAGGTCCATCAAGAAAAAAAAAACATTTTTATACAAAAAAAAACTAAATGCTGAATATCTTTATCGATCACAAGTGGAATATTTACCACCAACAAGAGTTTGTGCTGACAAATGTTTGTCCACGAAACATTTAGTTTTCTAAATGATTTCCATAAAATGTATTTAAAGATTGATAAAAAAAAATTAGGCTGTTGAAGGAATGAACGTTGTGAGGTCAAAGCTTCTTTGGAGCATGTTTTGTTCTATCATGAATAGCAATTATAAGCCAGCTAAAATAAAATAAAACATCCGTTCATGTTCTGCTGCTGCAGACAATACAATCCACATCCACATTATTACGATCTGGGAGATGAAGGATCCGAGTTCTTTCTAGTTGCTTTTGTCTCTTTGAATAGATAGTTGGGAGTCACAATTCCTGCCTTGAGAATCTGATGGCAAATGTGTGGCGAGAAGTCCAAAACAGCACAGTTTATGCTTAAGTCAGGCGGACAGCCGACTCAGCACCTTTCCTGTTGCTGTGTGCTCGCTCAACATTATCTTTATCCCCTGTGACAGATTACCGCCTCAGGGCCTGAACAAACTGTCACACAGTCTACCCAGAATACTCCTCCCAGCCCAGGCCCTCGGAATTCTAACCGATAGCCCTGATCCCGTCCTTTCCTCCTCCTCACTTCCCGAAGACACACAGGCTAATTAGAGAATAAGAAAAACACCAAACTGAACATCTGAAACTTAGATTTACTTTCTCTATGATTATTTAATACAGTATTTGTTGAATATGTTCAGGGGGACATGACGACAAATGAGTAATATTTCTTGTTTTATTAGCTACGCACAAACCTATACATTCATCTAGCTTTGTATTCACAGTAAGAGGACACACAAAGTGTATAGGCCCAAAATAAATATGAATAGTCTGATACATAGAAGGCACAGTTGGACATTTGATCCCTAAAGCACATTTTGAATTCCAGACTTTTCTTTGTAGTAAAGTATTTTTAACATGTACAATTAGAACATTTACGTCAATAAAATAAGAATACAGAATTCCTCCGGTACTGGTCCATTGATTCCCAATGATAGAACCAGCCTGCGCTTCAGACACAGAAAGGATGTGACAGTTCAATTTGTTTTCAAAAAATTATATTTGCACGTATTTCACATTTAGAACACTTTATTACTAAACGCATGCATCACCACAACCATTGCTAGCATTTCTGAATATGGTCATTGCCCATGTTTCTCTATTGGTCAGCAAAACATCTGGGAAAGTTGTAGATTTCTGTCTTATTCTCATTTTAATGAAATATTAATATTAATATTAATATAATGGGCTTGCATGGAGGGTGGATTATTTACCAAAGTAGAAATGGTTACAGTTTATGGTGGATCCAGGTATGTATTTGGATTCAGGATAACTTCAAATTCAAAATTGCTATTATGGAAAATTATATTTTATTGATAACTAATAAAAAAATGCTGATGTTGATCAGTATTCTAGCTCAATTACAGCGATTCTTATTGCCCGATTGATGAAACAAACTTTGTTCCCGTTCCTGAGCTCCGGAGCTTTTTGAAATATAGCGAGTAATAAAACGAGAGCACAGCTTTACAATGCAGAAGCGTTTGGGTGGGTGCTGCGATGAGCTGAGTCACTGGAGCAGCTCTGATTCAGCTCAACACATGCACAGACCTGCCCACAGGTAATCACGGCTTGGGCTCCTGTGCTCCGCTTTAGGCCCACAGATCCTAAAAACCTGCGTTCCCACAGCTGCCTGAGGGACACACTGTTCACTTCACCTCTCACAAAGAGAGAAATGGAGAGAGAAGGGGGGGGGGGGGGGGGGGTCCACTGCCAGATGAGGGAGAGCAAGAGCGATAAAGACGGAAAGACATGATGAAAATGAAAGAGGAAGAGGGAAGCTTACATACCAGAGGGACAGACAAGAAATACTCCACTTCACACACACACACACACACACTCCTTTTATGTCTTTATGAGAGGGAGAAAACAGTCGCTTATGATCTGAGCTTCTTTGCTGGGGGGTTGGAAAGCGCATGCCACTGCCTGCACCTGTAGCAGACTGACTCCACATGTCACCGTGAATCATGCCATAGAACAACCGAACAGATAAAACACAACGTTTTCACTCTGAATGGGATATTATGACTTCAAAAGAAAAGCAATACTTTAGCAAGAATTGATAAATAATTATTTGTGAAGCTGAAACACGAGCTATTTCCTTCTGCCCCAGCATGGGCCCCCCCCCCCCCGGGGGGCAGGAAAGGGGAAAGCGAGTGGTCAACAGAGGTCTTTCCAGGAACGCCTGAACACCAGAGAAGCTGACAGGTATGTTCGTATTGGAATGTGCTTCTCAGCCACACCTGCAAAGAAAGGAAAAAAACCCCACACCTGCCAAGTCTGGCCTCTCTCACCCCACTGGCTGAATTCGCTCTGATTGGCAACTGGAAGAACTATTTGGCTCCGGTCCACAAAGGCCAGGGGGCAGGTATGGCAAGCTCTGAATGCGAACCAATGGCAGCCAGCGAGATCTCTCCGAGCCAGGCGGGGCTGCGGTGAAATAAAACTCATCAATGGGGTGTGTCTCAAAAGGTTGTCAGCAGTCGAACGGTGAAGGGTAGCTGCTGCAGGAACACTTTGAATGTTCCAGTTCCTCGCTGCACGAGGCCAACCGGAGCGGCTCCAGGGCGAACCGACCTCTTGTGTGGTGAAACGATGGAAGCGAGAGCAACAGATTTGACCTGCTTCGACCTTGAGAATTCCTCTTTCGGCGTCTGGACTTCAGTCAGAAATGGAGAGGCAGCTTTTTTTTTTTGCCGTCCGTGCCTCAGGAAAGTTTTGGCCTCTCATGATCAGTGTGATTTAACAGCTGCTGTTGTGTTGTGGTCACTCACATTTCCTTATCACTTTTCCAGCCCAGCTATAGATTCTGTATCCGTTGGACGGAGAACTGATAAGGGCATGTGCGTGACAATACCTACAAATACTGGAGACAACATCTGGCTCAGAGAGCCTTTGGGTACATCAAGTCATTATCTTTATAGCTGACGATCATGTTGAAGGCTGCAATTAGTTTTATGTGTAATAGTTTTAGATGCAAATTGAATTTGAGTTTTTATGAGTTACTGAATTTTATGTGAACTCTGTAAGTGACTTGGAGGTATACTCGTATTTAGGTTGTGTCAAAATCAATATTTAAACTTGCCAATCGCCAAATTATCACAAGTCTGTTTTACGTTAGTTCCTGCCGGATGTATTGATTTATGCTTTGCAACCAAGACCAGGATGCAACACACTCTGGTTTGGATTCCAGTGTGACTCGTTAAAATGCTGTTATTGCACTGACAGACATTTAATGCGACTATGACTGTCACAATCTGCTCAAATTGAGGATGATGCATCTGCTCAACTGGAAAGCAAAAATTAGGTGAGTCATTTCAATGTGACGCATGCCGACAGAATTGATGAAACACAATTTTCTAAATTGGAGTGTTTCCACGCTTCTTTTCTCGTTCTGTGAGCGTATAGTTTCACACAAAAGAAGCTATTCGGTTTTTAATATGCTAAATGAGAATAAACACACTGATGGATCAGCACCAATATAAAATAAAGTCGAAGGAAAATTCATAGGAAGTGTTGTGAATTCTGACATTACACATTAAGTCTAAAGTACAGTTTGGTACAGCGTGACTCAGAAAGTGTTTAAGCAGAGGGATACTTTATTCTTCCTGATGCCTACACAATTTCAATTTTTTGTATGTGGCTTTATTTCCTTTCACACAGCGGAGTTGATTTTCAGACTCCTAAATTGTCCAAAGAACAAGGTCAAGCCTGATTTTCATTTGCTTGAGCTGCCGCCGACCCAAATAGACATTTTCTTTTATTTTTGGAGCAATTTTTTAAGAATCAGATTTAATACCTGTTTACAGAATTGCTGATGGTTGCCACGCTATATTTCTAGTATATAGCGTATTTAATTAGCAGAGGCACTGAATTAATGCCTCCCTCACACACACACACAGGTAGCCCCAGAGGCATCCACTCCCACTCCACACCTGGTGGAAGATCCTCCCACCGCTGAAAGCCCAATAACCTTCACACACTCTCATCTTCCTCTCCGTAGTCCATAAGAAAATATTGAATTTTCTTTCACCGCTGAGTTTCTATCTTTTGCAATTTGCAACATAAATATGAAAAAAGAAAACATTTTGGCTCATAAGCATTTTGTTTAATCATGTATTTAATTTTATACCAGTCAACCAATATAGATGTTATATTTAAAAGCAATTATTGTCTCATCTTGCTAAGGTTATAAAAGTGTACCATAAACAGACTCTTGGAAGAGGTTTAAATAAGATTAAAAGCAATACACCTCATGTCAATCTAATGTCAATATTCAATCAACTAACTGGCGTGTTATATTTGTGCAAAACCTTCCAGTCATCATCAAATCATTTCAGGTCTGATGGACTTGACTGGGTGAAATCATCCATAATAAAGCCATGAACGTGTGAGTTAGATCATAAACATATCTGTGCTTTATTCACCCGGGTAGACGAGGTAAACAAGAACTCTGACTACAGGAGGAAGAATGTGCTGCTGAGATGATATAAAACCAGCCGTGGGGCATCCCACAGCGTCTTAGCGGTAGCATCCAGGGCCGGAGTAGCTGAACTTTTCCTGATGCAGCATGATCATAATCTGACCTGATGTCAACTTTAGAAGAAAAAAAAATTAAATTATTAAAGTTTGTCTCTTTGTTGGTGGTATAAAGTCTGCATGTCTCTATTTACACAATTAACCAATTAAAAATGATTGTCACTCAGTGCATTAAATTGATCATCAAGGCCATTTGAGTTCAGCTACTGATGCATTTACTGAAGTGGGATTTTCCCCACTGCTGACATGATCTTCTTCCACAGGGCTACACTATAGGGAACAAGTGGTGAGCTGACTCGTTGCAATTTAAAGGAGACCTACTGTATAATGCCTGCAGTATTTCATATATATCCAGGTTATGAAACCACAGGGGGCAATAGTTCCTAAGGGGACCCTGGGGGGGGCATCAAGCCAGAGACAACATCTGCGTGAGGCAACGACAGCCAGGAGGGGGGGGGGGAGATTGCTGGGAAAGGAATCTGAAGTAAAGGAGAGGAAATGAGAAGGGTTGAGACAGAGGAGAAGAAAGAGAAGATGAGAAAGAGAAACACAGATCTTCATCGAGGGAAACAATCAAAACCACAGAGTGAGAGAGAAAGGCGGCATTGATCAGACATTTATGTTTTCACGTGAGTGAAGGTGATTGAGAGATTCATTTAGAAGGACGCCACCAAAAATACAACTGAAAGTGACATTTAAAATGAATATATTAGCATTACAATTATACGGAGTCAGATTATTTTTATATCAGCAGGGAGGCTTTTCTCAAGGAGCTGGACCAGGCTAAGAGATCGATGAGGCAAATACAATCTGGGAGTAATCATAAGCACCTTCGTGTCTGATCTGATGAAGCCAGGATCAATCAGAAAATAGGTTCCTCATATAAGAACCTGTTCAATAATTGTACTTAGAATTTTGGCCTCTGAAAGAAGAAATGGGTTGGCAGGAATAAACCGTTTAAACTTCAAAACAGCCTTATGTGCCTTAATCAGGTGAATTAAAAATAAAAACACTAAAGAATTGCTGTATAGACTCTGGTTATCTCTCACTCTCACAATTATGCAAATAAGAGGCATTAAAAATGTAAAAACAATAATAGTGGAAGGAGTAAACAATAATCAATGGTTGTAGTCAACTTAAATCTAAAGCTACGCTGTAGACAATAAGAGAAAGCTGTGTTGAGTTTTCAGTTAAATGTTCCCAACATTGGAAAACATTTCCTGTATTTTAAAACTGTTTGTGTGTTAATTTACATGGAATTTTTTGTAATGGTTGCACTTGTCTAATTTTTGTGAGTCTGAAAACACAATTAGAGTAACGAACGGCACCTGTAATAAAGCTGCCGTGACGAATTTAAAATCTTTGCATTGTGCCTTGGGAAAATGTGAAAAAACAAAGCTGCTATAGAATTAAGTCAGAAATCTGCTCATTATTTATTGTTTTAGGTTAAATATTATGCTGAGCAGAGCTGCTCCTATATATGCCTAATTATTTTTTTTGTAATGTACAGTTTTTGAATGAAAGTTTTTTTTTTTTTTTTTTGTACTTATACTTAGATATCCCCATGGTATCTGTACATTTTGTTATCCTTATTATCCTAATCTGTATTTTGCTTTGTTCAATAAAAAAAAAAGCAAAAAAAAAAAAGAAAGCTGCATGTCTAAACGCTGTCGGCGGGATTACCCGGAACTTCGGGTACGATTTGCATGATGGGGAAATCCCCCCCCCCGTGGAGGTTTCCACTCTGCGAGTACTCTGTTGTTCTAAACACCGCCATTTTCACGTGAAGGCTTTCACGTACTTCGAATTAATTTGAATAAATCCATAACAATTTATATAACCAGATGCGTTTATATTTCCCAACATCAAAAAGGTCTTGTTTTAATGTGCAAAAACATATTTTCTTATATATACGGTTTTTTAAATACCGAACGTGATGCTGTTTCATTTTTTCTGTTATGGAAATAACGCAAAAAACAAAACAAAAACAAAAACACACACAAACGTGCCCCGGAAGTAGTTTGAGCTCGCGCCACGTCAGTGTTCCGGTCTCCAGCTGTTGTCTCCGGCTGTTCTCTCCAGCATGCTGCTCCTGGGGCTCAGCTGTTTGCTGCTGCTGCGCGTGTTCGCGGCGTTCGGGACTGAGCTCACGTTCGAGCTGCCCGACAACGACAAGCAGTGTTTCTACGAGGAGCTGGAGAAAGACGCGGAGTTCCACATCGACTACCAAGTAAGTTCACCCGGAAAGCGGTTCGATGGAATGCGGAACATCTATTTTACTTCTTTGCATATAAAAAAACAAACAAAGTATGTAATTGCGAATGTGTATTTAATTTGTCGCTCACATTGCGTTGAGTCCAGATGTTACCGTAAAACGTGCCACAGCTGTCTCCTCTCCACATGCATGCGTCACGTTCTGCGTCATGTTCTGCGTCACGTGACGCGTCTCCCAGGTCATCTCGGGGGGAAACTACGACGTGGACTGCTTCGTCACGGATCCCCAGAATGACGTCCTGTACAACGAGAGGAAGAAGCAGTACGACAGCTTCTCGCACACCGCAGCGATGACGGGCGCCTACAAGGTCTGCTTCAGCAACGACTTCTCCACCTTCACCCATAAAACCGTCTACCTGGAGTTCCGCCACGGCGACGAGAGACCCCTCCTGGAGAACATGATCCGTGCCACGGCGCTGACGCAGGTGAGGTCTGAGCAACATGGAGGCCATCATCAAGCTGCCCCCCCCCCCCCCCCCCCCGCTCCGGGGTGTCAGAACAGTATACAATTGTATATATATATATATATATATATATTTACCCTCGCCGAAGAGGAGGCGAGGGTATTGCAATTGGGTCCGTTTGTCTGTCTGCTATTAGAATTTGGGGGTCATGTGTTTGTTTCTGAGTTATCAATAAGAAACCGATATGTTCTGCTGATGAACTGCATCTGTTTTCTGCCTTGATTTATAAACGTGACATGTTTTAATATAATAGTCTATACTGTATTGCAATATTTATTTTGGAACCAGAACGATCTGTAACGATACTCGGGTACAACGCTGCAATTAGAACAAGCTGAACGAGTAAAAAGCAGCAGGACAGGTTTTGTTTTTAAGTTAAGTTTTAGTTGGACTCAGGGATTTAAATGCAGCAGCCAGAATCGTAAGGTTCAAGGTTCATAAACCTTTAAGCACCCACATCTGTCTCATAATGCGAGTCATGGTGCACATCTGGATCCACTTGTACTACTGGTATTACATCATCAGCTGTCCATGCTGGGGCGTTCTTTTTTTTTTTTTTTTTTTTGATTGATTCATTATTATAATTAATATTTTCATGATATTACAAATAAATTACAAACCAGCCTCTATACTTCCAAAATTCTTAGTTTCCCAACTTTGCCTAGTTTATAATCGGACCATTTTAGACGCCCTCGGGTCCTGAGATTCTAGAGCGATTAAGTGAATCCTTTCCGAAAGAGTTTTGCAGATGAGAATGAGATATTGACCAACGTGCCGAACTACCGAGCTGCGTTTTGCCTCGGAGCCATTGCTCCATTGCTCTGCGCTCGATTAACCTGCGCTGGTCTCCCTGCTTCCAGCTGGAGTCGTCCTGCGTCTCCATCCACGAGATCCTGAAGGTGGTGATCAGCTCGCAGACCTGGTACAGGCTGAGAGAGGCGCACGATCGCTCCGGGGCGGAGCACCTCCTGGACCGGGTGACCTACTGGTCCGTCGCAGAAACCGTCTTCCTGTTTGTCATCGGCATCGGTCAAGTGCTGCTGCTGAGGAGCTTCTTCA
Source organism: Brachionichthys hirsutus (assembly GCF_040956055.1). NCBI lineage: Eukaryota > Metazoa > Chordata > Actinopteri > Lophiiformes > Brachionichthyidae > Brachionichthys > Brachionichthys hirsutus. Next base: position 7,167,923 of record NC_090897.1, read on the forward strand.
CCGAGAAGAGAGGCTCCGTGTCAGCGACCACTTAGAATCCATCGTCTTTAAACCGCCTCGCGAACGCTCGGAATGACTTCGTCACTGTGAATCGCCCGAGTGATTCTGCAGGCTCGTACGCATCCTGCGGTTTTTCCTTTAATGTTTTTCTTTGAGGGCCAGTCGAGGACGTGTTCTCACTTTTTCCTGCCATTCTCTCATCTTTGTCGTCAAAAGCTGTATACTGAAAAGAACCAACCGAATCGGATCGCGTTTTGGCCTCGCACGGATCCGTTTGTTGCGTTTTATGGGAGTAGATACTGAGATTACACAGAAAGTTGTGGCACGTTGACAGAAACCAATGAAGAGTTGTTGAGATGTTTGTTATGTTATGTTCATGCCTTAACTTAAGTTTAAAATGTCCGTCTCTCAAAGTGCCTTATGAAAGCGTTTCACATTCCCTGCGCAGTTTCAGTTTAGCACATTCTTACTGAATATCTGGGTTCACTTTCACATTTTGCTCTCGTTGTCAATCAATGCTAGTTCATTAAGATTCATTTAATAGATATTAAACGGCCAATAATGATCTATCCTTTTAAGCTTGTTATCTCTAAATAATGGTGTTGTAAGATTGCATTACTGTTTAATGGAAGGTCTTTTTTTTGTTGTTGAAGATACAAATCTAATTTCTTAACGTCAGAGTCTGAATTCTGTTAAAGTGTGCAGTAAAATAAGATAAATTTCCTATCACATTGCTTTTGTAATAATTGTGAATCTGGCTGACATTAGCGCTCTAGTTGTTTTCTAACCGGCAGATGAAGCACATTTACAGGACTTTCCTAGTCGACTCGAACCTCTTCAATGGCATCTGTTGCTATTTCATAGTAACTAACACAATGGCTTTTGTCACTTTGATAGTGAAGCCCACCGTGCAATCACAGCGAGCTACGACGGGCTGAATAAACGAGTTCAGGCAAAGGATTGTTTCAGTCATTTGTATGGTATGAAAAAACAGCCGATGTTTCGTTACAGTTTAACTTCTAATGATTATTATCCATCTGTCTGGATTACAACCGTAATCCTCCTCCTCATGGACTGGCACAACCTCCTGATGTCGTCCCGTGTCACGGCCCACTCCTCAATCAGTGGCGGACTTTGCAGATGTTCAGTTCCCTTGTTTCCCCTCTTAGTAAAATGTATAAATGTATGCACAATAATATTTTTTATTTAATTATTCGTCGTCTTCTTCATCTTCCTCTAGCTCAAAAGCTTCTGCACGGATATGGATGAAATTTTCAGGAAACGTTGGGAATGTCACCACGAGCAGATGATAAAATCCTGGATTCTGGATCACTTTGAAATTGCGTTCAATGGAGCTTCAAAATTTGTGCCTCAATATCTCGGTTGATTATTGACCGATGTTCATGGAATTGATCCAGATCCAGATTTGACATCAGGAAAAAATATTAAAATTTAAAATTTAAATCCCCATTTACTGATTCAAAAATCAGTTACAAATACACATCAAGCCCGATTCACTTTAACTTTTCGCGGCTGGTGTATAAAGACACCAGGAACATCTTAGAACCTTTTGGTGCTGATCCAGAAGAGATCCTGGATCCTGGATCACTTTGAAACGTCTCCATCGCGTGTAGTCGAGTATTTCACGGGGTTTATGTCTGAGCCTTTGCCCCGCCCTTTACGCTGCTTTTTATCCAATCACGTCAGACTCAGACACACACAGTGACTGTGGATTGGTCCGTCTCGGCTCGTCATCCAGCAGACCGGAAGGAGTTGCGCATACAGTCGCTGAGACGAGCAGCGATGAACTCTCTGGAGCAGGCCGAGGGTAAACAAACAGCACGCCGGCCTGAGCGGCCACATTTATTTATTGCACGCTCGTTATTTATTGGCGGCATAGCTACGGCCTCAAAAGAGTGCGTAAACACGGGCTTTAAGTTACGTTCAAAGACGTAGCTGCGACGTTACGGTAGCTAGCTGGTCGACGTAACAGACGTAGCGTAGCTTGCTTTAGCTCGACAGCGGACGTCGAGTCGTTCCAATGGTCGCTCAAGATAAGCTTCAGAGCCGAGGCCGTCTTTAGAAGTCTTTATAAATAACGACCCAAACGTTTCGCAGAATGTAAAGTGTGCATTTATTAAGCTAGCTCCCCTTATCGGGGCAAAGATATAACCGGTTTTAATGTTTATCTTTCCAGATCTGAAGGCCTTCGAGAGGAGACTGACGGAGTACGTGTCGTGTTTGCAGCCTGCAACAGGCAGGTGGAGGAGTAAGTAGCCCAGAGGATGAGGAAGCTCTCACCTTCATCATCTGGTCGCTCGCTCTTCATTGATTACAATGAGGATCAATCACAATCACGAGGCCGTGACTGTAATTTACTGTAAATGTACAAGTTAGTGCAGCCAATAATCACAGCTTCTAGATCATCACCGTTAATCAATAACATAGTTGTAGGTTGTTTTTATTGTCATTCTCGTCTGTTTCAGTGATTCTGATAGTGATATCGGTTTGCACGGCTACGGGGGCCTGGAACTGGCTGATAGACCCCGACACACAGAAGGTAGGCATTAGTGGACGATATACCGCTTGGGTCGATTTAATGCTGCACGTTTTACAGCGTTGAGATTATTAATGATTTATCAATAGTTGATAATAGTGCTAATAAACAGGACAAGTCATTGACCTTGTGCTGGTGAGGTCACTGGCTGGCCTTAATGACCGCTGATTTCTTTAAAGACATCTTTCCGGGTTGCGTGGCTGTTTCGTGTTTACAGTCGGCGTACGCTTGTTGTATTTATTATCCCGTACGGTGTAAAGGTGAACGTGTTTCTGTTCACTAAATGTTTTCCTCTCTTCCTTTTTATCGTTTGCAGGTCTCTTTCTTTTCGTCTCTCTGGAATCATCCCTTCTTCACCATCAGCTGCGTCACTCTTATAGCGCTCTTCTTTGCTGGGATACACAAACGAGTTGTGGCACCATCTATGTATCCTCGTGTACATATATTTTTTGTGTATGCCTTCACCGTTGTAATTCCAGCTTCTGCTTCGCGTTGCCGTCTTTGACTTTGCTCTGCAGTATTTCTGCCCGCTGCCGGACCGTTTTAGCAGAATACAACATGTCCTGTGATGACGTGAGTTCTCAACAAATCTGTTTCACATTTTAACCGATACCAGTCTCATTTTACGATCTTATTTCTGTTTTTTTACAGACAGGGAAACTTATTCTGAAGCCACGACCGAACATCCAGTAGCAGCAAACCTCCGTTGGGTCGATCGGTCGGCGTTCCCTGCTGTTTATCGGTGACACCGATTGATCTGCGTCTGAATCCTTTTTGATTGGTCGGATCAGCACTGATGAACTGATTGATCCGTTTAACAGTGTTGTCTGTGTCACAACTGAAGCTGCTGATTGGCTCACGCGAGCTCAGATGTTTATTTCTGTTTCAAATGTGTTTTACCAGAATGTTTCTATTTTTTAAAGTTATTTGCTAATAAATACTCTTGAAAGGTAAACGCGTCGTCCTGATTTACCTGTAAATCCTCCTCCCGGGGTTCTATTAAAGTCGTGCTTCACGTCCCTGTTTGCGACAGCGCCTCTGCTTTGCGTCAGTAGACGTTTTACGGCAGTCTTCCACATGGCCGCCGCCCAGGCTGGAGCCCGGCTGCGCGTTTGAGCTTTCCGGCTTTCCCCGACTCTACGCGCAACTTGTCGCTTTAATACCGGCAGAAATGGGTAAAAGTAAAACGAATAAGTTCAAACGGCCGCAGTTCAGCTCGGCCGGGCTGCCGGTGAGCGCCGCGCAGGAGGCGGGCGCCGAGGACGAAGCGCACGGGGAAGATAGTTGCCCCGCCGCGGAGCTACTGGAGAAAGTATGAACGCGGAGTAATCCGGACCTTATTCCGTGTTCAGTCTAGGTTTCTTGCTTTCTATGGATCCTGATTGATTGTAATCTAGATTACAGTCGGTCCTGTTTCCCGCAGCTGCAGAGTCCGTGCGCGGATGTGCGCGAGTTCGCGTGCGCCAGTATTTCTCGCGTGGTGCAGCAGGATCGGACCATCCCGGGCTTCCTCCAGAAGGACGCGGTCAGGCGGCTCGGCCCGATGCTGCTGGACGCCAGCGTGGCGGTCAGGGAGACAGCCGCAGGAGCGCTCCGGTGAGGACCGGACCGGACCGGACGCGCGCGCACGCACACACACACGCACACACGGAACCGGGTTAAAGGGACCCGCATCAAGCAGCTTGAGTGCTACAAAGTGTGTTTTCTGATGCATCTGAAGAACAATTGGTGCATTTAAATGCGAATCTGCTTTTACAGTTTCTGTAAATCAATCGGTTATAAGTACAGCAGCAGCAGCAGCAGCAGCAGCAGGCGTGAGTTGGCGTGTCCTCCATCAGCATCGATTACAGCAGGAATCCTCTTCCTCATGGTGCTTCCTCAGACCACTCCCGGAGTCTGCACACAACTTTATTGACTGTTCAGTATAAAACAAACGATGGCTCCTTTACATCCCAACATCTGGCGTGCTTGCATGCGTACTTTGCATCTGTCGAACAGTCCTATACGAATCAGGCGTCTGGGGATCTGATCCCAGACGCCGGCTGCTGAAGCCTCCGTGTACAAAATGCTGAACGTCAGATTGCCCCCCCCCTCCACCTGGCTATTTGTTTGTTTGTCAGTGTTTTAACTCTTATATCCCACAGAGTTGGGAGCCTCTGCCAGGAGTAAATGTGTGTAACGCCCCTGTAGATCCTCTAATGTAGATTTCTCTTCTGTCGCATATCTTACCCCCTTTTCCCCAGTTTCGTATTCATCCAAAAATCACTTTATGCACTTTTGACTCACAAATGAACCAATGCTGCCGAGAACTGACCGTCCTGGCAGAGGTATCGTTCATTCTTAATGCGATACGAAGTCGTTTATTATTGGTGCAGAAGTGTTTGTTCCTTCTGCAGGGGGCGCCGTGCTACAACACAAGGTCTGAAAGACCAACTGCATGATGTCTGAGATTACAGCACTCATTTACAGTTATGATTTTCATCCTGTTTGTGCTCAATATGTGCGACTCTAGTTGTTATAAAGTTGTTAATGAAGTTGCTCTCTCTCTCTCTCTCTCTCTCTGACAATGATTCCAACCAAATGTGTTTTCTGTGACTGTTTCTGTCCGGCAGGAATCTGAGTGCATGTGGAGGTCAGGAGGTGTGTGAGGACATGGTGAAGCATGATGTCATGACTCCCCTGACGGCACTGCTTAGAGAGGTGAGACCCCCCCCCCCCCCCCACACACACACACACACACTCTTTCAGCTCGTCCCATCACTTCAGTTTCTCCTCATCTGCAGCTGCTAAAACCAGCAACAGTTCGGTCTTGCTCCAAAACATTTTTCTCTGGATGTGCAATGACGAAGGCCATTTTCTTCTCAGTGCTGTGCTGGTTTTGGGAGCTGGACAGAGCCAGAGAACGACCGGGTGAATGCAGTGGAAAATGTTGCCAATGAGGCCGTGAACCTGCTCTGGAATCTGTGGTAAATTCATTTCATTTACAGATTATTTCTGGATTATTGGTTTCACCTTAATTAGGCACAGACAGGAAACTGGGGAGAAAGAGGGGCGTGACGTGCAAAAAGAAAAGATCAGCGGCTGGGATCGACCTGATTAGATTGTGGCAATCTGACACAAAGACACTCAAACGAATGTTAATAAGGGCTGTTTTGATTGGTCCAGCTACAGCTGGCGTGAATATTTGTTCATCCTCCTCCATCCCTCGCTAATATTTGACTGTTCTTCCAGTGAGAGCAGCAGCCAGGCCGTGTTTCTGTTCAACAAAGCAGCTCTTCTGGATGCGGTCACCCAGTGTCTGGAGCGACACCCCCAGAATGTGGAATTGGCCACATCAGCTGGTAAACCTAATCTATCTGTGGTTGTTTGATTCGTGCTTCTCCTTGCAACATGCCACATTAAACATTGAGCTGCTGCTTCTAGGCGTGGGTGAATATTAAGACGTTCATTTCAAATTGTGTCGTACCTGGACATCAGGTGAAAATGATTGGTGCGGTATTCTTTAATGCTGTTTTGACTGACGGGGGGCTGCAATCATGTCGGACCTCTAACTCGAGTTTGGTTTGAGAACGCCGTTTGACATGTCTGCCTCTTTGCCTTGGGCCAGCTCACTGTTTGCACACGGTGACTGAGGATAACCCGGAGTTGCTGCGCAGCTTGAACAGTGCCGCGCTTGGAGTCTTGGAGAACGTGCTGTTGTCACCGGAGCCAGACATGGCTCACACTCTCCTCCGAGCACTGGCTGCAGGTAAAATCGGGTCATTTGTCAATCTGTTTGTACCTTTACACATAGTTAAAAGTGATATTTTAAGTTGTCCATAGACGGAAGTTGCTCAGCCCTTTAATAAACAAGCAGTGTGGTACATTTTACTCGTGTTTTAATGTCCCTTTCCTCCCCTGGACGTGTCTCTAAGGGACTCTGTGGAACGTAAAGGCCAGTCTTCCTGTAGCCCATCAGGCCCAGACGCTCAACGCTGTGGTTGCCACCATGTCACGGTGCCTTGATTTGGACACGGGTACACTGATACCTGAGCTCAGAGAAGCAGAAGAGGCTCGCCATAGAAACACTGAAGCTGCACCAGACTCAGAGGAAGGGACTGTGGAAGAGATGGAAGAGGAGGAAGCGCCTAAACGCAAGAAGCACGGGAATTCTGTGAAGGCCGACAACGACCTCTCTGACCTCTTGCCTGTAAGCGGTATCTCTTGCTTTTCTGCGGTCCACTCGTGGCACCGGCAGGTGAACTCGCGTCAGCTCGGACCCATTTGTCATACTTAGATATTCATTAATATAATGTACACAGAACAGTAATCAGAATCTTTATTGTCATTGTACAAGTACAGTGGAGCCTCGGTTGTTGAACATCATTTGTTCCGTGATGCTGTTAAGTAACTTGATTAATCCGTTGCTGAGCAACAGATAAATGACCATTTACAAGCCTACAGTTATATTAATATGCAACTACGCGTATCTAAACAGATAAAGCATGAAAGTGTAAATGGTACAAAAAACAAAAGCTATATTTTTCCTTTGCGTTCTCTTTTGCTCAGCTTTCTCCAGAAAAGCCGAAAGCGTTGATTTCTCCATGCCGTACTGCGCAGCAAGATCCGAGACACCGTCATTGTAGATTTAAAATGTAAATGATAAATAGTCCATCATTGGATGTGTACAGCAGTGTGCGTTTAGCAAAGCGACCCGGTTTTTGTATTAATGCCTGGTGAATGACCGAATCAGCCTGGAGAGCGAGCCAGACTGACTGAGGTGACACACTCTTAGATTAAGGGAAACATTCACAACCAGAATCTCTTCTTCATGGAGGGCATCCGAACTCAGGTGGTGTGGTACCGGCGCTAAGAGTTATTGTTCTGGCTCATGCGGCTGCTTTTTCCTTTGTCCAGGGGGGCGGGGAGGAGCTGAGGGAGGCGGCGGCCTTGCTGACAGCCCAGCAAACGTCCTTGGAGATCATTGTCAACATGTGCTGTTCCGACGGTGAGTGCCCCAAGCACTTTGCATCAACATCATTCCTTGTGACATCGCCTCCCACTATGTTTTTATATCTGAAAGGCTTTAAATATATATATAAATAAATAAGCGCCTGAAAGCTTTTCATTGATCAATAGTAGCACCCACTGATCACTTTTATGCATGTGTGCCCATTCAGACCCCTCTGATGACGAGTGGGAGGAGGAGTCGAGCAGCGACGAAAGCGACGTGGGTCCAGATGGGATCTGTGATGGCGTGTCTAATCTGATGTCTCCGCTGTGTTTGTCAGATGAGATTCACGGGGCCTTAATCAGCCACAGCATTCCCGAAAAGGCAAATATCTGTCTGCTTCATCGATAACGCTTCGCCGCTGCAGGCCTGGGACCTGGTTTTATGAAACGGGGGAGTCGATCACAGTTTCAGAACCTGTTTTTTTGTTTTTGTTTTCGTTCCTATACCTTGTCTGCATTCGTGCTCCACAGTGACAACGTACATAACGTCAGTCACTGTTAGAGTTCTATGCCATTTTTATTCTTGTAGTGATTGTGACCGTCGCCTGCCCTCTTGGCAGACTAGCCTATTCATATTTTATTAGTTTTATTACCTGTTTACCGCCGTAGAGGGCTGTGCACGCCGCAGTGAACATATGACATGGACAAACAAAAAGTGACAAATATGCAGTGTTCTGAAAAGAGAGTGCGATGGATTTATTTGTGCTCCTTAATTGTTTCAGAATGTTTAGACGAGCGTGTAAATTTCACTCGATTGTTCATTTATTTATTCATTAATTCATTTTTTTTACTTTTCTATTGCAAAGTTAGAATTAAAGCTTTAACTGTAGCAGGATGTATTAAGTTAGGCTTAAGTTTGGCTCAATGGAGATTGGTAGATATTGTTCTTTTATTATATCCCCTTATGCAACCATAAATCTTTATTTTTTTCTCTCTCTTCATTCAAGGTAATAAAAAAGACAGACTTCCCCAGAAAAGAAGCTGTGGATGCGTGTCTCCAAAATTCCTCCTGGAAACATCTGATAAAAAAGTAAACCTCCCTCGACTACAACGTTTTTAACTGTCTCATCAAAATGTGTTCAAGGTACCTGCACATGTTGTTGGGGCAGAGGAGGGGACTGGTTCATCTGCTTTTCTCCTCCAGGATGCGGCGTGTGCAGTCCCGAGCATTGACGTGCCTCCACAGCATCCTCTCCACGATGGACGCCGAGTCTCTGGGGGGGGCAGCAGCTCTGCAGGGGGCAGCACAGCACCTGTCTGTCCTGATTTTTGGAGCGGAAGGTCTCATATCTACGCCTTATTTTAATGAAGCCTCGAGGTCATATTTAGAATTCCTCTATTCAATAACATTTTTGCTAAAATACACGAGGATGCAAGTGAGATTAGAGCTCTGATGACTTTGGTTCTTTAGGATTTGGGAAAAAATTGTTACGAGTTTTAAAAAAACAGAATCTTTTTTTTAAATATTATTTAAATTTATATATGAATTTTCTTGCTCATGCTTTCAGAAATACCAAAAGATGAGGAGTTCCTGGAGGCTGTCATCAGTGCCATGCGGTCCCTTTTACAGATGATGGCCTCCAGAAGTATCCCACAGGTATATATATATCTGTACATATACTCACTGCTGTATATCTCACAACTCTTGTGAATTTATGGGTTAAACTAGCAGGTAATGGCAAAAGCTGCAAGATAAATATTAATAAATTAAATGTGTAGAGGGAAACAAATGAGAAGTTTTCAAATTTGTCGATCCAAATTTTGTCCACAATGGCCTCCTGAGACCCAGCCCGTTGACATGCGTCCTCTGTAATGGACAATTGTCCACTACGGAGGACATGCTAACGGTTTGGGTAATTTTGCAAAATACTGCATCCTGTTTTTTCCCAAAGCATAACCCAGGAGCTGTTTTAGTTTAACTTATCCCGTCGCCACCCTTCAAACACCTCACCTCCGGACCCGCGACATTGGGGAGCTTCTCCAGAGCCACAGACAACATTTATACTGACCTCATAGCCTCAAGAGAATGACAGTTACTGCAGTGCCCCTTTGACCCGTCTCTCCGTGCTCCATGCAGTGGACGAGTTAAGTATCTGCGTGGCTGTTTTTGCTTTGGTCCTTGTTAGTGCATCGCCCCTCAGCAGCTGATGAGCCTGAGCGAAGCAGGCACCTCCTGTGGGGTTGTCAGCGTGAGGGTCAGTGCCGTCGCCATCCTAGGAATCACTGGCAGCACGTTGGCCAAAGAAAAGGGCACTGCCGAGACCCTTCAGGTAGGTTTGACTCATTTCTTCTCTCAGGATATTACTTCTCCTCTAAGAATATTTGCTCCCACAGATGATTGGAAACGCTTTACTTCAAGTTGCCACGAGGGATGTTGACTTGGTTGTCAACGGAGAAGCCCTTGATGCCCTGTTTGATGTGTTTGCCGATGGAGACGAGGCCGAGGCGGCTGCTAAAAGCATCCGGTTACTGCCTGCGCTGAAGGCCCTTCAACCTGTCTTCAAGGCAAAGGTAACGTTGTTTTTAATTCATTCAACACTCTTTTTCACAACTTCCAAATGTATTTTCCAACTTTTTTTTTTATTCCTCTTGGGAGTGGAGTGGTTTAGATTGGTTAATCAGATTTTAATAAATGATTGTGCCTTGTTTAAATAATCAACCAACAAAATAGTCTTTCTTGTGGTTTACTTTTTTACGCTCTTCCGGGGGCTAAGCAATGCCTCTGAAGTGTCCCTTCTCTCCAGGGGTTTTATATATACAGTATAATAGACAAATGGAAGTGATCTCTTACATTTAAATCTTTATCCATAGTAAATGGAAATAGAAATGACACCGTAGTGCCGAAGAAAAAAAAATAGGAACATCCAGGATCCATCCGTTAATCTGGATCCGATCCATGGTAATAGGTTCAGTCCTGCCATACTAGATGAGCATCGCACACCGAGCTGATCGCTTCACCACCTTGGTGAACGTAATAATTTCTTTCCTTTTGCTGCTAGATCCGTAAAGAAGGAAGAGGCAAGTACAATCCCCAGCAGCTGTGTGTGCTCGACAACATCAAAGCCAACCTGAGAAGATTCATTGGTTACCTGGAAAAGGTAACGAAATGAGGACTGTGTTGGCGTTACACTGTGACATGTTGTGCATGTTGGACCTGTACGATTATTAGCAGGAACACAAAATGATTTAATTATTCAATTATTATTATTTATTGTTTTTTTTTGCTTGGTTGCTAATGTTTAAATCATGATATAAAAGATTATATATTTGTGGTGAAAGAGGTGAGATCTGATATCAGTGATTAGTTATTGCAAACTGCAGAAGGAACATGCTTTTATTTTATTCTTCCTCGGTTGATGTATCGAACCCAAAAATAGACGGGACATTTTACATTGTCACACTTTAAATAGTTTGGGTGTGCAGAGCTGGCAAGTTTGCTTTTACACACTTGATATTGCCCCACGTTTCAATGGGCCACGGCGGTGTGCAGGACTGATGGAACTAAACATCTGTTCGTAGAGAGGATTGCAGTGTCACTCCCGAATAAAAAAAATCTAATGATTATGTATTGTACAACACGAATCATTGTTTAGTTGAGATGGATACGGGGCTACTCAAAAGAGAGATGTGACCATTTTATTTAAACGGTTGAAAGTGTTTCATTGAATTACTGCCAAGGTTGTGAAGAGGAAAAAAAATATTTTAACCTTTTATAAATATTTTCTTATTCTCCAGCCCGGCCTCTCCTAGCAGCCTCGTCTCTCAGCTCTCAACATTAATTGCACACTTTACCCAGGAACCGTCATGATTCCAGTGGTTCTGCCGACCGTGCTACGTTTTTCTATCTGCAACACCTCGGCAGGCGGCACTCGACTGAAAGCATTTTTGTCACCAACATGAAATGAGATCCAAATTGAAAATAGATGAGGTGTTTGCTGGTGCCAATACATTGTAATGAATGATCAGCTTCCAGAATACACAATTAAAATATGCCATCCAGGTGTACCTGAACTCGAGCGTATCATGTTTTTATTAACTTAACAGCAAATGCAGTAGCTATATTTAATGCAGGAAAGGGGGAACTATAATAAGTTGTGCCCTGAAAAATAAATGTATCATGTACGTGCTCTGAGACTCTGCTTTCCTTGATTCTTATAGCTTTTCAGGGAAATGTAAATACTACATATTGATTTTTGAGAAAATGTTAAATACATTTGAGGCAGAATGTTTGAATGAAAACTTTTGAAATAAAATCTGATTTCTTAAGAATTTAAGTGTTTTCTTTTGCGTGGCATTTTATATCTTAACAAATGGAGTTTCAAAGGTAGCAGAACAATGACTGAGCAGTACTGCACTTTATTTTTAATTATATTCGTTTTAATGAGTTATACATCTTCAGTAACAGCTTCATAAATGAATCGCATCAAATGTTTTTGTATCCTAAATGAGTAACTAAATAATAACGTTCAGTTTTACGTAAATCAAAACATTTGTTACGAGTAAATCCGTGTGTTTGAAAGAATTTTTTGGGGTGTAAAAATAATTTTTTTACGCTCCTAACATCCTGTCCAATCCACTTTGAGGAGAAAAATAAATAAACCAGCCCTCGTTATATAACTCCAATCGACTGGGCTTGTTGCGTAATAGCCGCGTCTCCGCCCCTTTTAACTCGCTCCGCGCATGCGCAGTAGCACCGTACTCTCCGCCATTGACGGAACCGCGATTAGGAGCGGAGAGGGTCAGAGGAGCTTCGACAGGCAGCAGATGTTTCTCGGTCCTGAGCCTAAACTTGGAGCTCTCGTTTCCAGCGCTTCACGCTCACCGTTTCCTGTTGATATTCTAGACCGATAATTGTGTTTACATCGTCGCCGCTAAGGAACTCTACGGGCAAAGGGCAGCGGAGAGCCTCAGCTAGCGGCGGGCTACAGTAATAACGAAGCTACATCGGACAAGCTAACGTTAGCTAGCGGACCTGGGTAGCTGCGCACGAGCTCAGCGCTGCTCGGCGGGCGGGGGGGGGGGGGCTGGCGGGGGGGCGGCTTGCCGACACTTTCGTTTGATGGATCCGAGAATTGCCTGGTTCCAACCAGAACAACGCGGACCCGCCAACAACCTGTGGATGCAGATTTGGGAGACGACGCAGGGGCTCGGATACCTGCATGTGAATAACAGCTACGCGACCGGATCTCAGAGCCCGAAGGAGACCGTGAACGGGACGTCGACGGCCGTCCTCACCGGCAGAGACACCGGGGACGGCGAAGCCAGGACTCGGGGGATGTCGTCCTCCGTTGGGAACGGAGAAATAGCAGAGCAGCGGGATTTTATACCTTTGGAGGCGAACAGCAATCACAACAACCGAGCCCCGGGCAGGGGCGGGGTCGGCGGCGGGGTCGCCGTGGGTCGGAGGGGGCTGACCGACGGGCACCCTAATAAGAGAAAACGAGAAAACAAAGCCAGCACGTTCGGATTCAACTCCAGCCTCTCGAACGGAGGGACCGAGCCGAGCACGACGGGCTACTCCGCGTACGCGGGCACGCCGTGGAAAGTCAGGGACTACTCGGACGGGATCGTGGGGTAAGACTTTCCCCGACGTCACCGGACGTGCTGGTGTTTTTTGCCCCCAATCTGGCGACTCGCTCCTCGTGTGTGTGAATTATTCGTGTTTCTTTTTTCTGCTCGTCGGAGTCGTCGCTCACCTTTTAGCTCCCGCCCATGTTGATCTTGTAAAATCATTCAATCGGATTGAGAAATAGTCACGAAGAGTCCTTGCCTGGAAGAAGTTGAGACTTTTTTTTGTAAGAACATCAGTTAAAAGTGTTAATTCAAGTGTTCTACCACTTCTGTAGGTCATCGTCATTTCTTCAAATCTTGAAAAGGAGTGCACACTATGGTAATCTCTTGGATTTATTAATCCGTGTGGGTTGGATGTGAGGAATCTGGAGTTCTACCGTTCCTTAGTGTCACAGTACGGTGGATCGCTGAGTCCCTGTCCTGAGGAGCTGGGCGTTTGTCCGGTGCTTGTTTGGTTCCCATGTTTTCAGCTCTCCGCAGAAACAACACTGTCTGAACTGCTTTTTGTATGAAGTCGTTACTGGGATGTTGTGCTTGGAGAAAGTCCTGAATTTCGCTGACACTCCAGCCAAAGGTCACACTTCTTCAGGGCTCTCTTGAGATGTGTGTGTGTGTGTGTGCGCCCCGTTTCCTTCCCTCTGCCATTGCAGGGACATTCTCAGCCTGGCGGTGTCGGTTCTGATGATTCCCACTTCCCAGCTTGCGCCACAGCAAATCAACCTTCTAGTCGATCGCGTGCTTAATTCTGGCAAAGTTTTACGGCGGATGCCGTTTCCTGCCGCAAACCCTCTGCATTTATCCAGGACCGGCTCAAGGGAGACGCTACCCGCGCTGCCTCGGAGGCTGCACAAGTGTCTTGTCCATTGTCAGTGTTATAACTCCTATGTTATAATGTTATAACTCCTATTACTGTAAACCACCAAGCTCGTTTCCATTATTTCTTATGGGAAACACAGTTTAGTTTTTAGAACATTATTACGGAACGAATTATGTTCGACAACCGGGGTTCCATTATATATAAATCATTAACTTGGTAGCACAAACCTATGCATACGCCTCCGCATTTAAGCATGGGTAATTCTAGTTTAAAAAAAACAAAGTATTAAAGGATCAGTTCCTCAGATTTACAGCGAGTAAACTCAAGTTCGGTACAACTACTGCATGTTGAGAGACTTCTGACCTTATCTGTATTTATCAGAGATTATCATGGGACAACTATTTTGTGGGAGGGACTCCACTTTTGAAGACCTTCTAGGATGCAGGGCTCTCCCCCGTCACCACCCGGTTTTGTTGGGCATCTGTGGCCCAGCAGGACACCAGAATATGACGCTCAGCCTTTGGCTGATCCTCATTTAGTTTTGGCGCTGCTCTGTGTTTGCTTAAGGACATTCTTTGGTGATTAGACTTGCTAATGCCGGAATCTGAACTGCTGAGCCATGACGATACTCATTACCGCTGAGAGCTGTCTGTTTTGCCATCCTGTGCTTATTGCTGGCATCGGGAAATAAGTCGTTTGGAATGACTGGAGATGATGTTTTGAAATACATTTTACCGACAGGTGGCAAGTGAATCTAGAAATGCCATGTTGATACCACTGATAAAGCCCCTTTCCTTGCATATGCGTTGTTACTTGGGAGATGTGGGATGTATAGAGGAGTACATCACATCTGCAAGCAACCAGATGTTGACTATATTCAGTACACGTTGCCGTAATGGTTGGTAACATTTGGCAGTAGAATATTTTTCCCATTGTCAATGTCCTAACTCCTACTAATGGAGAGCCCCCGGTGGTCACTTGCCATGTTTGTGGTGTCTTATTGGCGCTTTCTTAACTTGCACCGTTTTGTCAGTGTGCATGAGTTGGTCTCTTTATTTCAGCTACCTATCTCGGTGTGTGAGTCAAGCATTAAGGCAACATGGCGGTTTTCTTATGTATCATTTATGTTTTGTCACTCAGTGTTGTAATACATTCTTGCTTTGACTTTAAATCCAATGGATTTTGGACCAAGCTTGAATTTTTTTAAACAATTTAGGCTTGAAGCGAGTTGAAGGACCGTGATGCGAGAGTAGCACACTTTGAGGGATCAAGCAGAGTGAGTGGTTTAGGGAATAGGCTGAGTTTTAAATTCTCAAGTAGCTGAAAGGGTGAGGGTGGGAGTAAATCCTGATGCATTTTTCCATGGGACAGTTTGTACACTATATTTGGCCATGAGGGTTGACTAGAGAGGCAAAGGTATGAGCTTATTTGTGTCTTACAGTCATCCATTCTTTCTGGAACAGAGGCGGTCCAGGACGGAGGGGACCGATGTTTAGGCGCTCCGCACAGGCTCGCTTCCACAGAACAAAGCCCAGCCCCCTGAGAGAGAACCCAGCTTCTCTCCAGTGCTTGTCCAATCAGAGTCATTCAGTGTCTATCCAATCAGGTTGGGAGCCTTAAGGGAGTGCCTCCACCTCCTTTTTTTGATGGTGTACTTCGGTTTAGCTTTATTTGGTAGCCCTTTCGACACAGCCCGGCCCAAGGTGGGACTTTTATGCCGTCGTTGTGCCTCACTGTTTTGTATAGATGTAGCAGAGTATGGGTGGCATTTCAAGCAAAGATGCTATTCAATAGTGGCTTGGTGCTGTATCTCGCACGCATTATCGTCATAAGGTTTTGTCCGTTTTTTAGTATTTCTGGGTGGCAAAACGTTGTCTTTAACAAAGCTAAATAGAGCCGTCTTCCTTTGAGATGACTGCCGTTGCTTGTTCTGCACTTCTAACGTCATCGTCTGCTTACGGACTGGTTTTATTGATGAACTTTGGATGGACCTTCCTCTGCTGGTGCTTTGCTTTGAAATAATTGTGTGTAGTGTATCTGGCTGCTCCGACTCTACCTCATTCTCTCTCTCTCTCACACACACTCGCTCTCTCTCACACACACACACATAGTTGCACACCTTACCTTTTGATGACTGTAAAATGATAATGGATTCTTATTTGTCACAACTGCTTTCTTGTTGGGGGCAGGTAAAAACTAGGCTAAAACATTTTCTACTCTGACCCAACTCTCGAGAGGCATTTATCCGGGCTTGGGACCGGCTCCAGGGAGAAACTGCCAGTGCTACATTAGCTCCTGCTAACCCGTACTACGATGAGGCTGAGTATTAAGTGATATCAGAACACTTCCAAGTAGAAGATGGACAAAGCCAATTATACAGTGAAATAAAATCATCACCGAATAAAAGTAAAGCTCTGCTCATGTCATTTTTTGGTGAAATGTTTGACTCTTCTGCGCCATCTTACAAGGATGTCTGGCAGTATGTCGGGAATGTTGATGGATGCTTCATATGAAATCGAGCGTAAATGAGCCTAGCGGATATTAAGCTCACAATGTCTTCGTTCTAAGATCACATCGTTATGTGTCGTAAGAAGTAGTTTGCTGCCTTGGCTCAGTCAGAAGGACAATACTTACAAAGCAGGACTAGCCTGTGCTTGATTAATGTTTAGTGCAATTTTTGTTGTTGACCAGACTTCAGTGATGAAGCAGAACCAACATCAAGGCTTAAAGGCTAAATAAACCTCATGGTTAATAGCTCACTGATTAGCAGCCCAGCTTTTGGGTTTGTTGCCCTTTATTATAGCTGGCTGTTCCAGGTTGAGTCCTTCCAACACTGGCACCCAGACAGCACCTCGGTGACGGGAGCGCCGTGATTGTTGGACATGTGGCTGACCAGCCTCTTCTGACTGCGACACATGTCACGCTCTCTTCTGTCATTCTCTGTGTGCTGGTTGGCTCAAAGCCAGAGTGTGTAAGCCAGCGAAATCGGGAGTGTGTACACAGGTCGTTTGGACTGCAGGTGAACATGCTCCCGCTGACCTGCAGGGGGGGGGGGGGGGTAGTGAGGAATGTGCTTTCC
Organism: Brachionichthys hirsutus; assembly: GCF_040956055.1. Lineage (NCBI taxonomy): Eukaryota > Metazoa > Chordata > Actinopteri > Lophiiformes > Brachionichthyidae > Brachionichthys > Brachionichthys hirsutus. The sequence continues at coordinate 7,184,939 of NC_090897.1, forward strand.
TTTCTCTCTCTCTCTCTCTCTCTCTCTTCCTGCCCAATGGAAACCCTTCCCGTGCTCCAGACTAATGCAGCACACACGACGTGGTTGTTTTTTCAGGCTGTGCTCGGACTACGACCTTCCCAGCATGTGTACAGAGAAAGTGGGCGCTAACCATTTCCTTTTGCTGTGGCCTGTATTGAATAAAATGTAGTTCATAGTACTTGAAATGTCAGATTTCATTATATGAAATGTTGTTTTGCCTCAAAAGGCAGTGTACTGAATTAAATATTTTAAATCTAAATCATTATAATAGATTCAATTTGAAATGCTTGTTACACATTGTGAATTTTATATACATATGAATTTACAACATTGAAACGTTGTTTTATTTATTACACATAATCATGCTAAACTAACTAAAACAATCGCTGGTAGTTCCTACATAGACAGCAGCAGCAGTACTGCGTGTGTAGTACAGGGAGTTTGTGCCGTTAACCCAGAAGTGTTTATGTATTCGGACTGACGGCTGATTAACTTATGTATTAGTCCAAGACCATTAACCAATAAGTCTGTGCTGACCCTGGTGCCGCCATATTTATAGTCTACAGCGCTGAACTGCATCAGTCGGGCCCGATCATCGCTACCAGGCACGGCAGCGTTCGTGCTCGGCGCCACTGGCCAACACTTAGCACCTTTAGTCCGCCGATGAAACATGAATGAATTCCCCACCTGCCAGATATTGACACCGCTGCCTCTGCTTGTGTTTGCCCTCGTTTTGAAACGGCAGCGTGTCGTATCACTTGTTCGCCTTCTGGCAACGCTGTTTGTGTACGGTGGGCAGGTCCATGTGGCGGCGTTGCAGAGGATATCGGGACTAAAACTATCGGCACGTTATGGTTCTGATGTCTGTGATGATGCGACTACAACAGTGATGTAATTGCTTTATTACAATCAAGTTGATCAAATGCAAAACACTGGCTGAACGCTGTCGTCCATTAGCTACCGCTATCTGTCGTTTGAGGTCTTTCTAGCCATTTTCTGGGGTTTTTTATTACGAAATTCGAAAGCAGTGCTATAAATGCTAATATGATAGACGTTGTTGTGCCCCCTTGTGGTGCCAAAATATTCAAACACTCGCTAAGTATTGCTCACTGTTGTCTTGCTTTGCACGCTGAGACAGGCCGACTGACAGATCACAGCACAGATGGCCATCTGTAAGCATTTAACATTAGAACAATCATGAGACAAATAACAGGACGGCGCTAAGGAGAAGCGAGGTGCTCGGTGAAGGCCTGTTCTGATTATGTTATAAGTGGGTTTTAAGTGGTATCAAGGGGTCTCGTACTTTGTGGGCAGGAGCAGGAACTCGTTCCAATATGGCCGAGCATGAGATGCAACCTCGCCGGTTACGCCCGTCGCTGATGAAGGCAGGGCTGTTTGCTGTGAAATGAAACTTACTGCTTATGTTGTGGAGTGAAAGTGATCACACACCATGTATTGTTTGTGCTTACGAGCTATTGATAATGTCAGATTCCCTCGTTTTTGTTGAATGATGTTTACAAATACTCATCATTTACTTCCCAGTCTCAGTTATTACAACACATTAAGACCGGCTTGGGTAATTTCTGGATGCGGAGTTGATGTGTATCAGTGATGGTTCTTAACAATGGAACTAGAAATAATGGTACATTCCCGGAAGTTGCTGCTGAGTTTCCTTTACGGCAAAATGAAACCGAATCTTTGTTGTGGGGGGGGGGGGGGGGGGGGGGGGCATACTTGTTTATAGGCATACTTCAACTTCACGGTCGATCCAATAAGGGAAGTGTTCAGAGAATTTGTGTGTGCGTAATCTTTTGCAGACATCTTTGTGCCAAAGTTCCGCTGCCTCGCTCTGCACCACCTCTCCGCCATTACACATGGGAAAACTGTGGTTTAATAAAGTTCATTTCCATGTCTGACCTGTTTAGACAAATGATTTTTACCAAGCAGACACAATTAAGGTGACCTTGGTGCTGTGGTTATTGAACATTATTGAGCCATACTATTATATGTTCACTATGCTTTTTCTTTGTCTATTTGTCTGTATTGAAAACATGGCTTTGTTTGTCTGCATATTCTGCTCATTGGATTCTAATCTGTCTTTTGTGTGCTGTACGCTATTGCAGGTTGCACGAGGAGGTCAGTGATTTCTATGAGTACATCTCTCCACGCCCAGAGGAGGAGAAGATGAGGCTGGAGGTGGTGGGCCGAATCAAGGAAGTCATCAAAGACCTGTGGCCCAGTGCTGAGGTACTCCTCACCCACAACCTCCGGCAACTCCTTTGTTGTTGTTTGCGTAGTAGGGTGCGACACACCTGGAGTGCAACCTGGTCTTCCAATAAATGCGATGCTTGTTTAATCATTGCAAGTAGCTGGTTAGATATCCACTAGATACTCATGAACATTTTCATTGGTTGTCTAGATCAGCTGTACCAACAATGTGTTTGAACACAGTGTAGTTGTTAGGGACAGGGGGGGCGGCAAGTAGGGATGGACACTGATATTTGTGTATTACTATTGTGTATTACTATTCAAATGATATTGAAGTAGTGCAGAGTAATTATTGAATAGTAATTTTGCTGAACGTAGCCCCGCGCGTGCCGGAGGGTGTTTACCCCAGCCTTCACGGACGTGTTCAAGACAGACTCGACACGTATGTGATCCCACAATCGGCTTAGCCTGACATGTGACTGGACTTAAAATATTTTAAACAACCGGTTAGTGTGGGACGCATGGACGTGCCTTTCCACATCGGTGCAGCATTGAACAGGCTCGTTGCATCGAGGCCGCTGTTCCTTCACTGGAAAAAGTCAGCAACGTGGTTTTAAAAGACTCAGACTTCGCACACTCGTGTTTTACCCTTGATTGGTAGTTTATATACCACGCCCGAGCAGTTTGTTGAGGCTTGTCATTAAATCGATTCGAAGCCAAACCGTGGAGGAACATTTGTGCAGCTCGGAGAACAGGTTTTTGTGGCAGCAAAGCTTATTGTGGGAAAATGAGAGAAAGTCTTTTGGCTGTTTGCTCAAACAATGCTGATTTAATGGAATGCCCTCTTTGCCCCCCCTCTCTCAGGTCCAAGTGTTTGGCAGCTTCAGCACTGGTCTGTATCTGCCAACGAGGTGAGACACTTTTTTCTTTTTATGCTGAGAGGTTGTACACTTTCTCTAGTGTGACTGCGAACTGCCCCCTCACCAATATCTGGTCAGCGAATCCTTAAATGATTTTGTGTTAATGATCAGGTGGTTTTTTTAGTGTTACTGATCCAGGATCTTTATATTTTTACCTTTTCCGAGCGAGTCCTGAAGCAGACGCCCAGTTCCAGAGACACGCAGCCCACCTGCACCGATGCAATAAATCCCTGCTCGCTTAACTCGGACCGGTCACCTGGATTAGTGGACTCTTTACACCATGCTGAACACATTAACGGGACTGAGCTATTGGGAGATGCGCAAATGCAGCGGGGGTGGCAGGAGTTCACCTGTTTCTCTGTTTCTCTGTGCCTTTTTCAAACTGAGGGCGCAATAGTGCGTCTGCGTTTGAATAGGAATTCAAGATTCATTCATGGGCTGTGCCTGCAGATGTGTGTTCGTTTCCCTGTGAATATAGTGTTTAGTTGAGGTTTGTAACGTCTGCGTGTCGTCAACTCATGGCACCGCTATGGGGGGGGGGGGCATTTCTGGGACAGTGCTCTTTGCAGTAGCCTCTGAATGAGCAGCAAGGCATCAGTGACGGTGACATTAAGACATGTAACAGTTGCCCGAGTAGAAGAGTGTCACAGAGTCATTTGTGATTTGTGTTTATACTTGTTTATTGTTTCCTTGCTTGTGTATGGCTGTTCTATACCCTCCATGCCTCTCTGTCCCACCAGTGACATCGACCTCGTCGTTTTTGGGAAGTGGGACACCCTTCCACTCTGGACTCTGGAGGAGGCTCTTCGGAAGAGATGCGTTGCAGATGAGAACTCCATCAAGGTTTTGGACAAGGCCACAGTAAGTCAGCGTTCACTGGCGTGTGTGCAATGTGTTAGAAACAACATATATAGCATTTAATGCTGTTTTCTTTAGAGGATCAGCTTGATTACATTTTGCGAAAGCTACTCCATGGACTATTCAAGCATTGCATTATTGGAATAACTCCTTAAAAAGCTTTTTCCAGTCAGCTTTAGATTTAGATTTTCTTCCAAGCCCTTTTGAGTTGATATTTCTTCACCAAATAAAGGAAACGGTGAGCATTCCTTTGCCATGTGTCTATGGAAGGGGCGCCACGACCCAGTCTGCCTGTGGTCATACATGAACAATAAACAATGTTCTATTTATTGAGCATGTGGGGTTTGGATTGTTCTTTCCCATCTGAGCTTATTTCATTTCAGCACTTGCAAGATTTGGATAAACTGTTTCCTTCAGGTTTTAGATTTCACAATAATTTGACATTTTAAAGAGCAGATTAACATTTGAAGTCTTTGCTCAGGGAGCTTAGTTAGTAGATCAGTATACATGGTATTGCTGTGTCTGATATTCAGGCTTGCAACAGCCCCCATGTACGGTTTTGGGTTGCTTTAATTACACGTATCTTAGAGTACGATGTCACGTGACACAGGTGTTTGTGATTGTTTGACTGTTTCCTGTCTGGCTACATCAGCGTCCCTTTCCTGTGTTCCTAGGTTCCCATCATCAAACTGACGGACTCCCACACGGAGGTCAAAGTGGACATCAGCTTCAATATGAAGAGCGGCATTCAAGCGGCGCGTCTCATCAAGGAATTCAAAGAGGTGCAACTTGGGAAGCGTATGCGGCTGGAGGTTCTCCATAGCCTCTGTTCCTCTCCCTTCTCCTTGGGCCACCCTTCAGGATGGATTTCTGAGTGTTTGAAGTGCACCCGTTCTTTAAGCCTTATTTTTTCTGGCAGGAATTTCTCTTATATCTTGGAAGACTGTAATTTTTTTCCAAAAACCTAAACATGAGTGTCACTCAGAGTTAATTGGAAACATGTGATAAGATGTGTTGCACAGTATTATTATTTAACTATCTTTTAATAATGCTATTTGTAAGTTCACCACTAGGATGCCATCGCAGCTGAAGGTCTTTAAATCCCTGTTTTCCTCTTGAGAGTGCTGCAAGACGAGGGTGTGATCTTCACGCTGGTCTTACTTTGTGTTTTCTTAGAAATACCCGGTTCTGCCGTACCTGGTCCTGGTGCTAAAGCAGTTCCTCCTGCAAAGGGACCTCAATGAGGTCTTTACTGGTGGAATCGGCTCCTACAGTCTCTTCCTCATGGCCGTCAGCTTCCTGCAGGTCAGATGGACTTTGTCATTAACAATAACCCTGCATGTTTTTGGGGGGGAATGATTTGTCTTCTGCTTGACTTGACTATAACGGATGGAGAGCTGTACAATTCATCCGATGTATTTCTCTTCTTCTTGGTTGCTTTATTATTAAGATATTTATCAAAACGTTTCCTGAACGCATGAATTATAATACAGAACATCCATAATTCAGTCAGACAGTACTATAAGGAGTGTCTGTTGTAAATCTGTCATGTAAAAGTCTTGATACGAGTGAGTAGTTTCCATTTGCGTAGTAATTCTGACTTGCACTCGCTCTTATTTTCCAGCTTCACTACAGGGATGACGTGTGCAGTCCCAACAGCAACATTGGTGTTCTGCTCATCGAGTTCTTTGAGCTCTACGGTCGTAACTTCAACTATCTCAAAACGGGCATCAGGATAAAAGATGGGGGTTGCTATGTTGCCAAAGATGAAGTGCAGAAGAACTTGCTGGACGGCTACCGGCCCTCCATGCTGTATATTGAGGACCCACTCCAGCCAGGTGGGAAAAGTGAAGATGGGAGGAGGAGTTTAGATGTCAAAATTCAAATGACCGTTCCGGATATTGGCCAGTCATACACTGGTACAGTTTCTCACATTTGCTGACCTCCCGTTTTTGTGTCCGACAGACAACGATGTTGGCCGGAGTTCATATGGCGCCATGCAGGTGAAACAAGCGTTTGACTATGCCTATGTGGTGCTCAGCCATGCCGTGTCACCCATCGCCAAGTACTATCCCAGTAATGAGACGGAGAGGTAAGAAACGTTCCATTACAGGGCGTAAAAACGTTGGGACAAGCTAGTGACTGAAATGTAATGTAATCGGCCGTTTTTTGTTCTCGGAATATGTCCCGGTTTATCAGCTGCTGTCTTGTTTTTGTTTTTCAATATCTGCATCGGAGTATTTCAGTTGCTCGTGTTCTACTTGTTTTTTTTTTTTTTTATCCTTTATGAATTCTTTTGCTTTCAGACTGCTGTACAAACATTGGTATAACAACTACACCTTTTTTTTTTTGTATCCCATGACAGCATTCTTGGCCGAATAATCCGAGTGACGCAGGAAGTAGATGAATATAGGAAATGGATCCGGAAGAACTGGGGGAGCCCAACTCAGAGTGATCTGCCACTCAACAGTACGTCCAGACCCTATAATATTTGGATGTCTGATTCACAAAATAATAAATCAAATGTTTTAAATTTGGCCTAAGAGGCGTGATGAATCGGCAGGGTGTGCTGCCACGAGTTGACCCTCGTCTCTCCGTTTGTCCCTTCCCTGTTTCTGTAGGAAATGACGTCTCCTTGTTCAAGTCCCAGCAGCTCGATGAGCGCAACAACAACCTTCCAGATGAGGACGATGTCATCGTCGTACCTTCAGCGCCGCACAGCAAAACCTCGTCCAACTCCTCCTCTCCATCGCCCTCCGTGCGCTCCTCTCCCTCGTCCTCCCCCCTGACGCCGTCTTCCACGTCCTCGACGTCCAGCTCCAGCGATGCGGTCAGTCATTGGCGCTACTGTGTTTGGCGGTGACATAAATAAATCTTTGGTTACAAAATGTCCATTCTGTTTTCTTCCGTCAGGACTCTGACGGCACGCCATGTAAGACGGCCAAGCAGCAGCCTGGCCAGGCCTTCAGCGCCCACAGGGACAAGCCAGCTGTCGTTATTAATCACAGAACGCAGGGCCACAACACCAGCTCTCCACCTGCAAGCAGCAAGGGAGGCAAGGTATGCACAGCTCGGCCTTTTAGTTATCCTATTTCATAGATACACACTGAAAAACGACGATACATTATGAACCATAAGATTTAAAAAGAAAGATGATGCTTATCACTAAACAAACCACATAGAAGATGCTAAGACAGTAACGTTTTCCACTATTGGCAGCTAAAGATCTGTAGCAATAGTCGATGGAGTCCTGACCCTTTTTTTTTTTCTCTCTCTTTGTTCTTTATCCAGGCCAGGATGTCCCGTTCTCACCAGAAGAGCAGCCACCATGGTCAGAGCTCCTCCAGCACCAAGAGTCATCAGAGCAACAAGCCGCACCACCAGGGCAACAGCAAGAAACGGAAAAATGTGCGAGACTCTACGCAAGACGGTCTCTGTAGATAGTGGCGACCTCCTCTCGTCACAGGACCGACTGACGGTCCTGTCCGCGTTCCGCCGCCAGACTCCGGCCTGTGGAGGTTGTCAGACGTATTAACACATCTGCAGTGTCTGGATGACAAGCGAAGATTTGTAGCAGAGAAAAGGAGAAGAAGAAGAAGAAGAAAAGTAATGGGATTTCGTTTGTTGGACCTGAACTGAAATCAGGGATAAATACTTGTTTGCATCCCAGCAGCTTCTTCTACAGAGCAGTTTTCCTTTCCACAGCCGACACCTACACTACGAGCCTCTTGCACCCCCTGCTGTACAGGAATAGACAAGTCAGGTGTCTGGAGTCGAGACTCGAGCAATGCCTGCAACTGCTGGCTGGAAAAACTGAAAACTAGTTTGTCACAAAAAGAAGAAAAACGAAATAAAATATACAAAAAGAAAAATGTTAATTGAACAACATCAAAAATATACACTGTATTAATTTTTTTTAAATGATGGTATCTTACAAATGCAATCATTGAGGGTGGGACTTACCTTATGCATGATATTGTTTTTTGTTGATTGATTTTTCTGTTGGTTCAATCTTTTTATGTCTAAAAATGGTTACAACAAAGATTTATATATGTATAGAAAAATTGGATGAGCAAGACAGGTTTAAAGAGTTAAATAAGATTCTTTTTTTTTCATATTACCCTTTTTATAAAACATAAATATTGACGACCTGTAATTGTGTCCACAGATTTCTGGCCAAAAAGCCAAGGGCTGGTTTGGGTTTCATTGCCAACATGAATCATCAGCGACTCCAGGTCGCTCGTAGCAAGTGTTGCGAGTGAGCCGGTACTTGCATACAGTCCTAGAAGCAACCCGGTTTCTCACCGAGCTCGGTAGCACAGCCAGAGCAGTGCAGAGGCTTACAGGCTGGTTTTATTGAGGAGTCCTGCACCAGAGAAAAAAAAAATGTTATCAATACAACTGTGGGGGTGATGGTATATTTCTTTGGTAAGTCACCACTGCAAAATCATTTGTATTTGTGAATTGTATTTATTTTTTATTAATTATATGAACATATTCTAGACAAATGTATTAACATCAGAGCCAATATCTTTGAATCCTATTTTTGAATTATAATAGGTTTAGTGGGGTTGGAAAATTAAAATCAGGTACAGTAAAATGCTACCTTCATTATTTGATTTTTTTTATTTCCTCCAGTGACAGTTGAGTGACCAAGTTACTTTGTAAAGGTTTAGGAACTGTTTTCAAAGTTCTTGGAAGGAATCTTGTTTTAATGTGGCTGGTCTGCTTTAAAAGGGAGCTCATTTTATTTTAGTGTTATAAACTATCATAGAGACGTCTCAAACACTTCAGTGCCCAACTGACATTGCAGTACAAGAACCAACCTGCAGGTGGAGTCATTACAGCAAATCTGAATCCACCTAATTCGAGCGTGTGTAGAAGACGGTCAGATGGCTTCTTGGTGATATCCCAACATTTCGGCTGAACGAGCTGCTGCTTATTGACACCCCATTGAACTGAGCGCTTGCTAGAGGGATCAACACACCAAAGAACACGAGCGCTTCTCGTACCCCCCCCCCAAACGGGCCCCACAGCCCAGCAATAATCTCATGATCATTGCGTGCTATAACCACGGCAGATACAGGATGACGCGTTCAACATTTCAGCCCATTCTATAACGTGGATGATAGTATGGTGTGGGGGAAGTCAAAAGTACTGCGTCTTGTCCCCTGTACTCCTCGGTGCAACAGTTGCAGCTTAAATGCAGTATACAGTAGAAGCCGGGGCGTTGCTGGACTAATATTCACGCTGGGGCAGGAGCTCCACTTCTGTGAAATCTTATATTTGAGTTTTAACAATCCGTAGCATCAAGGGTATAGTTGAGATCAAACATTTGCTTTTAACCACCATGTCAGTGGAATGCATTTATATACCCAAAATGTGACCCCCCCCCCCTCCCCCCAAGGCATTTGTTTACCTTTGCTGGTTGGGTCTGGCCACCACCATAGCACACATGCCCAAACAGCACAGTGTGTTCTCAGTATTCCATTTACTATGTAAAACTAGAATCAGTATTGAAGAATGTCAAGACAAAAGAACAACAATCTAGTTTTGGTGATGTGAAATGCGGGTTTGTGCCCCCGGTCGAGCTTTATGTCCAGCTACGCCCCCTGGATGAAGCGCTGGTCTTGATCTAGACTTGAAAGGACAAAGGTGAATACTGGTGCCATCTGAATGGCCACTGACTGTTTCTCTGCACTGCAGAATAGGTTCAGAGTCTTCAGACCCATTGTACCCAAAGGTTTCTCTGCAGCTATTACAATCCATGCAATAAAAACAGCGCAATTAAGCCACTTGAGCCATTTGAGACATGCTTTTGCTTTGCCTTTGACTTTGAATTCTGGCTTTATTCCCTCACATTAAGAATGTTTCTGGTTATTTAGACGTTCACGTGTTCTTACTCAAAGCAGCAGGGATGCCACTAGTCCCATCCCACTGTGGTCTCTGCCTTTAGGTTTAGATTATATATTTTCTTTCTTTATGATTTCCTGAAATCGTCTAAATATAGTTTTGAAGGACTGCAAATGTACAATAATAACTGAAGTTGGTGTTTCATAACTTTCCCTGTGCAGCGTATTTATTTTTTTTTACCATTTATACATGCTGAAAAAAAATAAATATATATATATATATATATATATATATATATATATGATGAAATAAGGGTATTTATAAAGAACTTAGTTTCATTTTCAGCACTGCTGTATGCCAGTGATAGTAATAGGAGGTGAATACAGACGCAATATGTTTGTTTAAACTTTATTAGCATAACAGTGATACAAATGCGTGCAAAAGGAAGGAAAGAATGAGAAGGACAAGAAATAAATAGAAAAACAAGAAAAACATAATAATATACTATCGGAAAACACTATCGATGGTGATGGTGTCATCATTTGTGATATCCAAAATTAGTGTTTTAATAGTTACAGTATTCCACATTTATTCACGATGTCTTTTTTGGCCTGCGCGTGTCTGCCTGTGAGATGGAGGCGGGGCGTCAGCGCTCGGAGGGGCGCGCGGGGCTGACAGTCGGAAGAGGACCTGTGGGCTCGCGGCTCGCGGCACGCGCTCATAAGCTGCGCGTGAAGGTCACATAAGTAGATGAGTCAGTCTCCGCGCGACGTGTCGCTACCTTTCCGGAAAGACACTTTAACTTTGTTAAAAAAAAAATATAAAAAAATAGTGGCGCCTGGAGACATTTCACGAGGGGGAAACGCGTGCGTGATTCCCGCACGGCGGAAGGAAAGGTGAGTTCATTAAAACCAAGACAAATTGCTGCCGTCCAGAAAAGGTTTTGGTGTCACGGACCGTAAATGTCGGCCGAACTTCATCCCAAAATGTTAGATTGTTACCAGACTGGAATTATTTTCTCTCTCTCACATGTTGATGCATTTCGGGGTTTCTCGGGGTTTCTCGGGGGTTCTCGGGCCAATGAAACGGCGAGGCTGCAGCGAACTGTCTGGGTTTGAGCCGCATCTTTTTATTGAATTTACAACCCAGATTCGGCGATCAATCAGCCACAAATTCATCAAAACAATAGGTGTATGTCTCTGATCTTAAAGTTATGCCTCTTTTTCAAAATATGCCCACTCTGGAAAAACACATTTGAACCTCTGCTCGTGTTTCCTGCAGCCATTAAGGTGTTTGTTGTTTGTTTGTTTGTTTGTGCACCTCGCAAATGAGTTTCTTTGAGTGAGAATGACAAGTTGCTGGTAAATCACCTGACCCGACCCGAACATTTGCAGGGCAGGAAGTGTTTTTTTTTGATTTTTGTATGAAGCATGCAAAATACTGCAGCTAAGATCAATACCACGTGTTTGCATTGTGAAGCCTGAATTCAACGTGTTTGAAACGGGTCACAATTTGTCATTCCTGCCACAATCGCTCCCAGAGTTGGGGGAACTTCTACGATTACCTTTGTCTGATTATTTGTCACATCCTGAAAGGTTGGTAACGAATATTCGTGTCATTTGTTCAAGGAATTGGTAATAACGGACATTTTTGATAATCGTTTTAAAGATTTGGGACATTCCCATTGAGTCTGATCTCATTCTATGTACTCTACTATGGTGGAGGTTATGGTCTGTAGCAGCCATTGAGTCTGATCTCGTTCTATGTACTCTACTATGGTGGAGGTTATGGTCTGTAGCAGCCATTGAGTCTGATCTCATTCTATGTACTCTACTATGGTGGAGGTTATGGTCTGTAGCAGCCATTGAGTCTGATCTCATTCTATGTACTCTACTATGGTGGAGGTTATGGTCTGTAGCAGCCATTGAGTCTGATCTTATTCTATGTACTCTACTATGATGGAGGTTATGGTCTGTAGCAGCCATTGAGTCTGATCTCATTCTATGTACTCTACTATGATGGAGGTTATGGTCTGTAGCAGCCATTGAGTCTGATCTCATTCTATGTACTCTACTATGATGGAGGTTATGGTCTGTAGCAGCCATTGAGTCTGATCTCATTCTATGTACTCTACTATGGTGGAGGTTATGGTCTGTAGCAGCCATTGAGTCTGATCTCGTTCTATGTACTCTACTATGGTGGAGGTTATGGTCTGTAGCAGCCATTGAGTCTGATCTCATTCTATGTACTCTACTATGATGGAGGTTATGGTCTGTAGCAGCCATTGAGTCTGATCTCATTCTATGTACTCTACTATGGTGGAGGTTATGGTCTGTAGCAGCCATTGAGTCTGATCTCATTCTATGTACTCTACTATGGTGGAGGTTACCCTTGTCGCTGAGCTGAGATACGTGGGGTTAGAAAACAAGTTTGAATACAAACAGGGCATTGATTTTTTGTTACGGAGCTCATTTGGGGTTTATTGGGAATATAAAATTATAGAGTGGATCATGAGATCCGTGCGCTGCTGCAGTGCACAGGCCATTCATTCATGGAAAAACCGAAATGTGAGTTGTGACGTATTTACATTCTGTCATGCGCCTCATGTGATCGTGTTGTCAGCATAATGCGGCGGTTCCCAAAGAGCGTTTAAAGTACTTTCTGGCCTCTGTCCAGAAGGCTTCTCCAAAAACGCGCTAACGGTACACATTGAGTACTTCCACTGTCCCACCCATCATCATTTCAGTGGTAAATCTGAGTCCGTAGAACGAAGTGAAGCAGATCATTTAGGCCTTTGTGGACTAATGAGCATGTGTTTGGGCTTCTTCTTCATCATCATCATCATCATCAACTTGCATCCCTCGATGTGCTGTCAGTCTGACCAGGCTTTGGCTATGGTTGCTGATGAACAGGTGCTCTCCTCGTCTGGTTCTATGAGAAGAAGTATTTGTTCTCCTAAGTTAGATGTTTGTGTTTTATTTTTGTGTGTGAGGCTTGTTATTTATGCAAAACAAACTAATTAGTGTTTTCTCAACGCTGGTCTCAGAGAGAATGCTGCTGGCCTGCGTGGCCTGTCTGAGCGTACGCACAAATCTGCAGACAAACACCTCGAGTATTCCGTCGATAGGAAGTATGGGGAATCTCCACAGGAAATGCGAACGTGACTTGTTGCATTTCATCACAACTTGACACCATCTGTCAAGAAGAAGACCCGAATGCTTTCTTTGCTTTCTTTGCTTTCTTCTGCTACAGCTATCAGTATTTTTTTCTTATCTTTAAAAAGTTACAAAAAAAAACAAAGTTCCACAGAAAAGCAAGCAACGTTTGATTCGTGTGGCGATAACGCAGTAAACCCCACCCACCCCTCCAAAAAACATCATTTCCTTAAACGTATTTCATCACGATGAAGGTGCACTTCCTCTCTCTCCCGACTCGTCTCGGCATCTGGTTCTGCGTTCTCTAAACGCGAGCACAGACGCTGGCTTGCTCGTGTGGAGATTTCTGCTGCCGTTCCAAATCCTTCTGGCTACACACGGAGCTGCTTGAACGATTTCTCACCTTTCTGTTGTCTTCCGGTTCCCTTCTCTCTCTCTGTCTCTGTCTTCTTTAATCTACACGTTCTCGGATCCACTTTCGGAAAGTCTCCCTCCTCTCATGGACAGTTTGCTAATCCCCGAACGCTCTCTGGCGACTAATCGCCCCCAGGACTGAGCCTTATTCAGGGTAGCCCTTTCCGTACATGTTCCACACGCTAGCAAACTTTACAAAACTATGGAAAATGATGCTGTGGTCCACTTTTAGCTCCAAACATCACCCAAATGCTCAGAATGTATTCATAATGCACATTTATGAGTTTGTGACAGGGTTTGACGTGGCAGGGATGAAAATACAGGTCTAAAAACGGATCATAGGTCAGTGAGTCATTTGAATTGTTTTTAATGCTGTTTTCGGCTTGTTTGATCTATTTAAAGTCGACTCGACCTCATTTTAGCAATCAGTGGTCTCAGCATGTGAGGCTAAAGTGGAGGTGGAGATGACATTTGCTTGGTTGACTCCTCTTTCCATCTCTGACTATGGTGATGCTACTCTGACCATTCAAATGCGCCACCATCCATGTACAAAAACACGTTGAGTACGATCCTTGTGTATTCACTCGCTCTTGTTTTGTTCTTCTTTAGTGAGAGGTCTGAAGACATTGTTTCGTTGAGTCGATACTGGAGTTATATTTTGTATTATCATGTTTTAGCCGATGCAGATTCTTCAGTGACACTCAACAAAGAAACTTTGTGGTATCCTTATTAAAAAAAAAGGTTTCGCTTTATAATTCTGCAAATCATCGCAATACTTAATCTGTATACATAGTATACATGAATATCTCCCGTACACAGTCACACCACTTCAAGACTACTAATGTATTTTGCTCTGAAACGCCCTTGAAGGGCCGTAAAGGGCTGTGCACCAGGGTTATAATAGTTTTGGATTTTTAATTTTAGTTTAGTTTTAGTTAGTTTTGAATTTGTTTTCTCCAATTCAGTTAGTTTTAGTTAGTTTTTAGAGTGGATTTGTTAGTTTTTATTAGTTTTAGTTTTGTTTTTATTAGTTTAATTTCGTTTTTATTAGTTTTAGTTTTTTATACTTTCAGTTATTTGTCAGATGCAGGATTAAAATATAATAAAATAATACAACTCAACAAAAGATAACATATAAAACATTTATTCAGTAATTTTAAACAACCAACCGTAACAGTCTGCAGCATAGCTGCTAACGTGCTACAATCTCGGACTTAATACTTCATTTGCCGCTGATGATTTGCTCTCAGCGTGGACGAGCTTTCTGGCTCTTGATATCAGCGAGTTCTTGGGTTCTTCAGGCAGCGTTCAGGGTGAGCTGAAGGGTGAGAGCACCCTTCAGCTGGAACTTGTTGTTTTCTCCATCTGGCAGGTCAAGCTCTGAGCAAAAAGAACGAACAAATGTAAAACACACAAAGAATAGTACAGTTAAATAATTATGTATTAATTAGGACTGTCTGTAATAACCCTTGTTTTTACAGCAGGGATAATAACGTTACTTGTTTCATGATGTTTAATTTCTTACACTGTTAGCACCCTAAACTAGTTTCCCCAGGATAACCCATTTAATATTGTATATTTATAATGAAGCCCAATATTAGATATGAAATCATGACATGACAATAACGATGATTTCAGTGTGACAATTATACATTTCAGGTTTTAGCAGATGGAGGCTCCAACATTTGTGATTGGCATTTTAGGTTTTGGATCAGAATGAGTAAAATAAATAATTTATTTCCTCTCCTTTTGGGACTTTATGGGGTTTTAATATCAATTAAAGTTTACAACACTGATTATTGTTACATTTTATATCAGCATAAAAGGTCAACAAGACTAATGTATTTGGGACTAGTACCACTCACCAACGTGTTCAGTGTCCTCGTCGTCCGTCTCTAATCCAATCCACGGTTCATCCAGACCATCTCCAGGGCCTCCTGGCTGAGGGGGGCTCCATCAGGGGGGCTCCATCAGGGGGGCTCCATCAGGGGGCTCCTCACTCTGGGCTTGGCCTCTATCTCCAAGCAGCTCGTATTCTCATGTCTCATTAATGCAGCGAGCCATGCCCCCCCCCAGTGTGTGTGTGGGGGGGGGGGGGGGGGCTCCAGTCGGTGCAGGTTAAAAGCAGTCCCTTATTGTTGTCTCCTTCGCGGTGCTAACTGCTAGCCGGGGGGCTGCTTCTGTTACGGGGGGGGGGGCTACTCGCAGTTAGCTTTCTTGTTTCTCTCCGTCGTAATAAACACATCCCACACGGGGCTGGAGCGCTCGGCGCTTCCTGCCCTTCCGTCGCTAGTGACGTCACCAACCCGATTCTCAACGAGCAGTGACGGGAACAGCCGGACGGAGCCGCCAGCACGCGTAACTCCGAGCAAAATAAATCAATTTCAAAATCGATAAAAACGAAAACGAAGAGATTCGTGTCTTTAATTTTTATTAGTTTTAGTTAGTTTTGTGAACGGACAATACCGTTTTAGTTAGTTTTCGTGTTCTATTTTAATTATCGTTTTTATTAGTTCTAGTTAACGAAAATGTTTTTTCAATTCTCGTTTTCGTTTTTTCGTTAGTTTTCGTTAACTATAATAACCCTGCTGTGCACTCTTTTATTCCAGCTGTTTGGGGAGGATGAGCGCTGCGGAGAAGGAGAAGGGATGTTTTGGAGCGCTATTAAATAAATGCCTCTTCACCCCATTGTCTGTTCAATTGTTCAATTTGCTGGACACCTTCTGGCCCCTTTGTGAAAACACTAATCACAGTCTGCCTTTAGGAGTCTGTTGTTGAAATTAATTTCAGTGTAAGCACTCGCTCAAAGTGAATTATTTATAACCAGAAACATCCCACCAGTCATTCTTTCATATCCTGAATGGTTCATAATATGTCTGTAATGCACTGAGAACAGATGGATGGGTTGGCGTTGAGATGCTTTGGGCCACGTGTGTATGACATGACCTTTCAGAGCTTACGCTTCGATCGAACGCTCTGCCAAATGTTGCAGAATGGCCTGAAACCGACAGGAACTGATGCACGCCTCCTGTGCGTGCTCGTTTGTGTGGGTCTCTCGTTCGCTCCCTTTTCCCAATTCCAGTTTTTCTCTTTTTGTGTGCTTGCTGTGGTTCAAGGACATGATGGAGTGTCTATGAGAGCCCCCCCCCCCCCCCCCCTCCCATCTGGAGATGATGCTGAGCAGTAACCGAGGACACTCAACGATAAAGCTATTTGCAGTGCAGCAGGTAGCCAGCTCACAACACAGAATTGTTTCCCCCCCACCTCTGTTTTGGTGGCGAGTTTAGAAGACATGCTTTAGAAGACAGTTTGTTACAATCTGAAATTCTTCAGTGATGAAATCCGACTTCAAAATTGAAAGTTTAATTGTCATCACATAGAGGACTACGGCCGAGTTTTGCTCATGCACCTTCTGAGTAGGCCCCATTTGGATTATAGTACTTTGGAGTATTTTCACATTGCACTATTCACTTTTACTTCAGTACAGGATTCAATATGTCTTCCATCACTGAGTTAAATTTTCTAAATAGAAAAGCACATACTTTGTCCATGACTGGGCTTTATTGTGCCGGTATTTATGATATACTGTATACATTTAGTTTGGACGTGGCCTGTTTCTAAACATTTAGGAGGTAAGGCTTGATCTTTTCACTCACCTGACTGGAGTTGAAGTAAGGGAATAAAAACTATGATGCTTCTATGAGTTTCCTTTTGAGATATAGTCAACTTAAAGTGTTATTCCTGTTAGGATCACATGGCAACTAAGGAGAGGTGTCAGTAAAACCAGGATGTAGCACTGGTCACCAGTTTGCCAGATGAAATCAGAGCCCTGGAACAAGATACTGTTGGAAAACGGGCCTGTTGAAAGATGGAAAGATGGAACAAATAAAATATCTGCTGCTCTGATGCCAAGACTTGCAGCCAGTGGCCCAAAAAATATCATTTTCTCTCATAATATGTGTTTTAAACAGAAATCTAGCAGCTTTGAAGAAGCTGCTGGCTGCTTCACCTGCATGCAGTATGCCACTGTTGTCATGGTGACGCTGCAGCATTGTTAGGGAATTGATTCACTCCTACTGCTTTCTAAAAGATAGAGAAAGCGGTGTCCTTGTCCCTGCAGCATTGTCAAGGAAATAAGTAACTCTCGGAGGGATATTTATCGTTCATTAGAAAAACGCAAATCAATAAAAAACAGCGTTGGGACTTGACTAACTTAACGAAGTGACTGTTCTTCCTGGCGTTACTTAAACGCAGCGGTTGCTCTTGCAGCAGCAGCCGTGTGCGACTTGCTGCACGGGGGGGCTTCTGGTTCCTTTGTTCATGAAGCTGTCCGTCCAGCATCGTTAGGGGAATCATTCACTGTTGCCAAGGAAGTGCGGTGGTGCGCAGTCGAATGCGTGTCACGTGGTGCGCTTGGCCCTGACTCGAGAGCACCGCGGGCCGGCCTGCCGACTGACGTCAGCGCTGCGTAGAAATACGTTCAATTTGGGGGGAATTTCCTCCAGCGTTGTGCGGTCTGCTCCAGATGAAAGGACGGTTAACATCGTTTTTTTTTTTAGTAATAAAGCCTTTGATGCAAGACTGTGTGAGGATGCCTGTGTGTCAACACAAGGTGACAAATAAAGGTGGTGTTCATAAAGTAGAACTCCGCACCGGCTGGGGTTTGATTCACTATTGTTTTTCCAGCGGTGTTATTAGGCTTTCCACATGCTGCATTTAAAAATCCATTTGTCACACATATCTTTTATTAACTTGACATTGTGCCTCTTAAATAAACAGAGGATATAAAGATTGTGTTTTCTCTGTGCGGCATGGAGAGGGCTGCAGTTCTTTTAAGGGAGACGCTGGAAGCCAATCCCTCCTCTTCCCACTCAGCCCCAGAAATCCCAGGAAGGGTGCTGCTACACGCAGACATTCCTAACTGCGTGAGTGTTCAACAGCCATACTTTTTTTTTTTTACACATTCCTTGGCTCGCAGTGGTAGAACCTGAGGGCAGGAATAACTAGCTGTGCGCCGTATAGGAAGACGGCCACAGACAAAGCCTCCATTGAGAGTCGGTCGGGGCGGCGTAGCCACTGTAAAGCCCGACGTGAGGCGGGCTAAAGAAGCGCACCGAAAGCGGTTCTTCACTCCGAACCACAAGTTGTGAGGCGCGCTAATGTAGACGCTCGGCGTGGAGACAAGGATGCGATTAGTGTACTCCCCAGGGGCGTTTGAGGTAATGGGATCCTTCCGTGGTCCGACCGCATCACTCCCGCCTCCCGGCCTCTCTGCTGCTGCACAGCCGTAATTAAAGGTTCAGCAGAATGTGCCATGATATGACAGTCAGCATTTATGTTCCTTGTTACACGTGGGTTTATTTATTTCCACGAACAGCGATTCAATTCATGCAGTTTGACACGTCTCCACCAGGGAGATGCGAGCGGTTAAAGGTGGAACTCTTCATTTTAGAATGATTTCCATACTTTAACTAGGACATCCATCCCTTCTTTTTGATTGATCCTTATACGTATAATACAGCAGAGATGTGTTCCATGCCTGTGGTTCATGGAGTAATCAATCAATCAATCAATCAATCCTTTACTCTCTTTATTTATACGTGCTGCATATCTCAGAGGTTTGTACTCGCCTCCGGCTCCCTGCACACAGATACTCTGACCAATCACGCGCTCGTACGTCCGGCTTGACTTTCCACCCACACATTTCTGCAACAGCTGTTGAAAAAGGAATAAGATAATTAAAAAAAAACAGGCTCTTGTGGAAAAAATGGACCGAGTTCAGTGTATCAGTGTGTAGTGCTGTTGCCTCACAGCAAGAAGGTCCTTGGTTCAATTCCACCTGAGGGTCTTCTGTGCGACGTTTGCGTGTTTGTTCCGTGTCTGCATGCGTTCTCTCCAGCTTCCTCCCACCACCAAAAACATTCAGCTTGGGTGAAGTGGTCACTCTAAATTGACCGTAGGCGTGAATGTGGGAGTGAGCGGGTGCGTGACCCTGCGATAAACTTGCACCCTTACCCAGGGTGCATCCCACCTCCTGCGTGACCCTGCGACCCGGATTAGGATAAGCAGCTGAAGACAAGACGTTTACTGATTGTCTCATCTTCAAGAAAATGAATGAATGTATCCTTCGTCACAGATTTAAATGTTAACGTGACGTGACCACAGTACATTAAAAAAAAAATCATTTAAGTTAAATGGTGAGTATGCCTCACGACAGTGTAGAGTGCATTATGTGAAGCTGTTTTTGGTAATGCTTGAGCGAAAGGAAATCTCTCTCATGGTTACCATTGCATGAAACTGAAGCTGGACATGCACAATGTATGTTTCATACGTGACGCAACTCAAATGCAAAACCAGGTTTCTATGTAAACCTTACGTAGTAAGGTCATTTGAAAGCTGAATTTTCAATTAAGAATCAAATCGGAAGGTGACGGTTTTGCTTTGCTGTGACAGCCTTGTGAGAAGGAGACATTAAAATCCTTTTTTAAACCCAAACAGATGTGATTTACGCAATCGCCCGTCGCCATGTTGGCAGCGCTTCACATGAAGACCTTGAAGACTGCACGAAGAGGCACGAGCATGATTGTCGCATTTGCATCATAGAAACCCCATTTGATATGTTCCATGACAAAAATGTGATTTTTTGGGGATGAAATCAGTCTAGTCTGCGCTTGTACTCGCCCGGGGAATCTTAATCCCCTCAATCTAAAAGCTTTATTCCAATCTCACACTAATGCATCCCATTGTGTGAACACCAGATCGGCCAGTATGAGAGTTGCTGTTTTGTGTTCCAGTAAATGCTGTGTGGGGATTGCTACTTTTATCCGCCTGATGTTATGGAGCACAGGAGTATAGCCTAGAACCGTAATAGCTGCTACTTCATAGGTCAAATTCATATATGATCAGCATAGTGGCACAATACTTCCTGTCAGGACAGCAGGACGTATCCACAATGGAAGGAATAATACACCTGTGATGAACTGGCGACTTGTCCGGGGTGTACCCCGCCTCTCGCCCGTTGACTGCTGGGATAGGCTCCAGCGCGACCCGGTAACAGGCGAAGCCGTTAAGAAGAAGGATGAATGAATGAATGAATGAATGAATGACACACACTGCGTAGTCGGTCTTGACATGCAGAAGCCCTCTTATACTTATCATACCTTATATGTTCCTGCGTATTCTTGCATGTTCACATGATGCTAAGTGTGCATAGGAATAATATCGATATCGAGAATAACATTTTAACGGGACTGGTGGAACAAATAATGAAACTGTTTTAATAGAAGCAGAACCTTTGAGATAGCAAAAACAAAGTAAACATATTAAATATGAACACTGGCCAGTATATGCTGTATAGAAACTTGATAGTACACGCATTTATGGATTAATACACATAAAGGACGTCGGGAGGCACATTGGTAAACTCTCGTGCTCGGTGATATTTTGTAACGTAGAATGTAATCCCATTGTCAACACGGTGTGGAAATCACTGCTGTCGAGGCGCCATTAACCCTAATTCTGCTTTTGAAGTGGAGCGAGACCTCACCCTGTAATACAAACATTTGTGAGTCACCCAAATGCACGACGGTGTGTACGTTCACACAATGGGGCCGTAAGAGTCCAGGCCAGCGCGCTGAACAATGGAAACGTTTCAGTCTATGCCGAGTCATCACTATTTGAATGTGGACTTTGATCAATTTAGCTAAACACTGGTCAGCCTGCATCTTCACAGATTGTGTCGTGAGGCTCATTGCTTCCACTGATAATGTTCTATTTAATCATGCATCCTGTTGTATCTTTATTTCAGTCCGTTATACACACATGGAAAACATGAACAGCAATGGCCCCTCATTGGGTTCTGCTTTCACTGTCTATTGCTAGAAGTTAGGCCACGCATCAGTGACATTTCAGGGCGTGGCTGTGATCAAAAGCTTCACACAAGAAGAATTGGCTTGCAGGTCAAACTATTGCAGCACTGCAGGGATTTTCCTACGGCTGAAGAGCGTGCGGCGGGACCTGACGCAGGCGTGGCCTCCATTGTCTGCACTTCCTAACGATAACAGAGAATAAGCTTAATGAGGATGGCCATCATGGAATATGTCTCCCTCTGTTGCACGGGGAATATTTGATCCGTCCCGCTGAAGCCTTATCGTTTATATTCATTTCTTTCTCTGAAACAAATCATGGCCAAGTGCACGTGCGCACGCACGGCATGAATCATGAGCAGAGTTAAGAAAGACAGCGTTAGTTACGACATTCGATTGTGGTAAACATGCACCAGATGGCCCCGTCAGCAGCCCGGGCTTTATTGGAGCCTGGAAAATGACCATCATCAAGCTGATCTGAAGCCGCCACCCGTCTCTGCTGCGGCAGCCGCTCTTCATGTTAGCCACGCCGGGTTCAGTTTGGCTGTGTAAACGGCGCTCTGCCGTGCTGGTTGCAGACGTTGGGGCTTCTCTTGGAAGGACGGCGCCGGTTGGGAACTGGCTGGCAGAGGACGCGATCGTTCTGCTTTTCTCATTGGTGGTGGAGCAGTTGAGAGGCCTCAACTGCTCCAGTTGTGAAACCTGAAATGGCGATGTGGGTAGAAACGCCCAGCGGAAACGATGGGTTCTCTCACTGTAGTACTTTCTTTCCTCGCTGTTTTTCTTTTCAAGTTTCTTCCCAGAATATGAATATTGTGGGGGAAAACAACAGATTTAACAAAAAAAAAAAGCTCCTCTGTCGGTGTATGTGTGAGTGTGTGTGTATACAGTATATACAAACAGACACACTCACACTCGTATACATGTACAGTGTATAGTAAAATTCCTACAAAGGTTTTATAAAGAGATAAACTTTGTAATGTCAGGCTTAAACGAGAAATTGTACAAACGGTAAAGAAATGAGTGAATTGAAGTTAGAATTTACGATTATTATTATTCGGTGTGCTGAATATCTAAAGCTCCCCAGATTTGACGGCACACTTCCTTTGGCCTTCAACAACTCACATGACAAGTTTAAAGCGAATGAGGGGAACAGTTATTGAGGTGGGCAAATTACAGACGGGGAGTTTCCTCACATTAAAGTTAGAAGAACTACATTGTGGTATTATCATTATTATTATTACATTCTGCAGCTTACACACCCCTCTAACTAGCTTCTGAGCCTCGTCTCCTTCGGAGGCTACGCTAACGTTATGCTAAGTATGGCTTGTGTGACTGATGAAGAACATTTATTTCCTTTTGTGCAGGTGTTTTTCTAACCCAAATGGCCGATGAGAAGGAAATGGCTGCCTAATTCAATGAATGTTCTTTCAATATTGGATTTGCCTCTTGGTTGATATGTTTAGATCTCAATTCTATGTATCTTTAAATCAATAAACCTCTCTTTGCACTGCCGTTTGTGCCAAGCAGCAGATTGGTGGCTTCACTTGTGGCGGAGCGACTCGACTCCGGTTTGTGGAAGTGAATGTGACGTATTTGGGTGGTTATGGTGTCCGAGCAGCGTTCTTCCTGAATTTATTGTATAAGCAATGGCATTTGAAGCACAAGTCGACGCGGAGCTAGCATCCTGTTAATAATGTTTGGTTTCAGCAGCTCCTTCTGGTGAATGCGGCTAATTCAATACCAGTAGAGAGTACTGGGAGGAGGGAAGGGAGATGGGGAAAGGACAGAAGGCCTAATCTAATCTATCTATCGTGCATTTCTGTGCATGCATCAGTCATCTGTTTATGGAAAAGCTCTGAGTATGAACAGGCTCCTGCAAGATGATAGCACACACACACACACACACACACACACTCCTCACGCTGCTGCTGTTCTGTCCATCAGCAGTGATGAAAGTGTTCTTAAACTGCAGCACGTCTTACTGTGACGCTGCATTTTAGCACTGCAAGGGGAACGCACTCGCACTCGATGCAGGAGGCGACGTGCGTGTGTTTGATTTGTGGGTTTTCTTACTTTATGGCATGAAGCATCTGTTGCTGTTGCTGTGTGAGCGACAATCATGAAGCAGTGACTTACGCACACGCGCAGGCACACGCACGCACACGCACGCACACGCACACGCACACACACACACACGCACTGCACAGTGATATTAGAACCAGAGGGAAATTGGTTTTCTATTGACAGTGTTGCAAAGTTCACATGTATTAGATTCAGATGACCCTCGTCTAGATGAGGCACATCTTAATTCAGGGATCTGAACATTTACTCTCGAACCCTTTCCAGGTAAATGAAGCCCCCAGTTACAGCCTGCCTTTTTCAGAACTTGTGCTCGCGTTCTTTTTCAGCCCAGTAAAGCCAAATATTTTCTTATATATGCCTGAAAAATATGTCAATTAAAAATAACATGTTGGTGTAATTGTAATTATTTGGCAGCACTTGTTGTGTGTGTGTGTGTGTGTGTGTGTGTGTGTGTGTGTGTGTGTGTGTGTGTGTGTGTGCGCGTCATCAAACGTTTATTCACTATTTGTGCTTTTTCTGCTTGTCCCACTAAGGAGTGGAGAGTCCAACGTCACCGCCGTGTTACATTCCAAAACCTGGGGGGGGGGATCGCTGATGACCTTTGTTGCTGCCTTCAACAGTTCCTGCTCTCCTCCTGTCTCTCTCTCCTCCCCTTTGTCTACCCAAGCCCTGGGTTTATTACTCAAGCCCACTAAAGGAAGCAGCACAGTAGCTGGCAAAGGATGAAGCGCGTCTGCCTGCCAGCGCCAGACAGAGGATAGAAGACTCCAAAGAACTAGTGAAGGGCAGAGAATCGGAGACGCGCCGAGGACGATTAGTGGGGAGAGCCACAATGAAGCTGTGAGGGAAGCAAAAGCAGCATTCAAGATGCTGCGCGGGAGGGAAAGCATCATGAGCTAGTGAGGGAACCTCGCAGAGCTACGACTTCTCAAAAAAGGACCGACCTCTGGCTCCGACACTCGGAACGTTGCAGAGGCAAACACTCCTGCTCTCTGGGGCGCTCTGATGTGCCTCTGTAAGAAAGGAGAGCCATGCCAGCAAAGGGGAAGTACCTGTTGAATGACCAGGAGCTGAAAAATGAGGCGTTATACCGCAAATTCTCCTGCATCAGCCAGTATCAGCCGCTGGTGCTGCTGCTGGGCCTCTCCATGCTCACCTGTGGACTCCTCCTCATCATCTTCTTCGCCCTTCAACTGGTGAGTCTTCGCTTTGACATGTCCTCCTGAAAATGAAGAGAAACGTTGTTTCTTTTTTCGGATCTTCGGATCATGCAACGTGAAAAACGTGTTTATTTGCCCATGAGGCACTCTTACTGCTTATGTTTATTTCTCTGAATGGAAAACGGTAACTGTGTATTTCTTGCAGTGTAGTTCACTGTAACTCAAACCGTGTGCGTCTGACCATGCGCGCGCAAAACGATTAGTCGTTGGTAGTCTGCGTGAACTCCTCAGCATGGATTATGCAGTGACATGAAACATTTCTAGTTGCACATTTTAAAGCTGGCAAATGGGATAATTCCTCTGGAAAAATATGGAATATTTTATGTGAGCACTTTATTATAAACAGCTGTATAATCCCATGCTGCATTTTAACGAGTGCTCCGTTCCTTTCTCTCCTGGTTTGTAACCGACATATTATATTGAAATAGTCATTTAAACTTTGTTTTCCTTTCCGTTGGGATTTGTTACTGTTCTTTACAAATGCCAACGAAGCAAGTTAAAGAGACCACAATCCTAAACTTGGCCCAGTTATTATCTTCAGATTCTTCGTGTTGTTAATGAGTTCTAATCGCGGCTGAGACGCACAGAAAGCATAAGATCTTTTGCAGTTTATCATATCAGTTTAAGAGACTTTCTAAATCCTCGTGCCACAGGTTCTTGTTGCTCATTGAATAACAGTGCAGCGACTTCAGCGCTGAACCGCCTTCGATTTTGCTTCAAAATACTCCCAACGGAGGTTCCCCCGAGGCTGCCTACTCGATGCAGAGCCCCGCCGATCTCACCGAAACCATCGTTTTAAGCTTTGTCGGAAAGCTGAAAAGCAGAGAATGACTCCTGAAAGGACCATGACAGGAAACGATGGTTGAAACAAAGCCGCTGTCACTGCAGAGAGAACAATCGGAGCTCTGACTGTGAGGTATTCACTGGCGCTGACTGAGGGGAGGCGTGCGGTCGGTTTTGGCAAGATAGCTGGTAAGAGAGCAGTCAGTCACGCTGTCACTTCATCTGGTGAACTGACAGCATCTGTCGCTAGAGATTATATTATTCTCCCCGTTGGATAAAAAGCATCTTAACCTTCCCTCTATCGCAGTGGTCCCCAAACTACAATTTCTTTTTTCATTATTATTATTTTACTTTCCATACAACATGAGGGGATCAATAATGGTATGGGGTGCATTTAAGTGGGGGTCATTAATTTGATCTTTTGTTTCCTACGAATAATATTGATAGAGGAGAATATATTAATATTCTGAAGAAAAGCATTCTTCCTTTCGTTTGGGACAATTTTAATGATGATCACGTACGACCAGAAAGGTAATGTTCCATGGACTTTTTTTATGTGACGAACCCGGAAAGGGTTATTTGGTTATTATTTATTTCATTAATAGTGTTATTATTCATTTCCTGACTTTTTTTCTGTCAAGAAAGTGTTATTTTGCGGCCGTCTGGAAAACAATAAATGTTTTTTCATCCTCGTATCGACCTCTGAAATGGGACCATCCCTTATGTAAATCGATATTCCCGTACTCGCACGCACTTTCCGCTCACGCTGTCCTCCTTGCCACTGAAATCTCAACATTCACACGCCATTCACATTTCTCTATTCCTCTTTCTCCCTAGCTGTCGTCCCACACACTGTTGCCAGGGATACGGAAGAGTTGAGGGAAAATGTTGGGATGGAGCTTGTATAAAGGGACGGCAGAATACCTGTCAGGCGGTGACGGTGTCAGAAAGTCACTGTAAACTTGTATAACCCCGCAGCCATTATGGGATGGAGGGGAACACGGAGGAGAACGGAGCTGAGCGGACGACCCCGTTGTTAGTAACGACACTATCCTGTGGCCGATGCGGTTTAACGAGGTTAAAGGTCATCGAGCAGCCTGTTCTTGGGGTCTTCACGTGTTTAAAAACAACCTGGATTCTGGATCGCAGCTTTGTGGCCTGTAAAATACTTACTTTTGTACTCTTGATTTACATACATACCCAATATGCAATATAAGGGAAGTGTTATTATATTTATCTATAGAAGTACAGTTTTATAACTTTAAGACAACAATGCATTTGGTTTGGCCTTTCCTTTTTCCACCTCTGTGCCATGCTTGGAACATCGCAGCAGTATTCTGTCTACAATAAGGGTTTGTCGAGACTCGAAGCTACGTAGGGAGCAAAGCGTTTGGCCTTTACCAACGCTGCCATGGTAACTAGAAAGCTCAACATACAATGCTTGTAGTGGCCTTCCACTGAGCAGCGATCTATTAACACTGACTTTGTGCATCTGTCTTTCATGAGCACTCATTTAACCCTTTGTTTTCACTCACCTTTTGCTTCAGATAGCGATTCCCTTCCTTTCCCACTGCTGCAGATATATATATATATATATATATATTGCATGCACGTGCATGCACAACAATCTGCAACCTGGCACAGACATGGATGTGGGATACCTGAGGGCAAAGTCGCAACGGCATCATTTTCTGTCCCGTCGAAACTTAAATAAAGTTGTAAGAAAGTCAGCTGTTGTCGAAACAAAGCAAACAAAACTTTAATTATATCACACCTTTCAAAAAATGTGCTTTACAGTGATAACGATTTAGATTCCACAACAAGGTAAAGAATAAAACATGACACAACAAGAAGACAAGAGAAAATCAAATAATGAGATTCTACAAATAAGTAATTTTTATAATCATTAAAATTATTAATTTTATTTAATTTAATTAATTAATTAAATTAAATAAAACCAGAAAAGCAGCTCATTCCAGTCATAATTAGACGTACACCGTCCACATGGTGATCTGGATCATCACCAAAAGGTTCTAAATCGGTGTCTTTATAAACCAACCGTGAAAATTAAAAGTGAATCAGAGTTTGTGTATTTTTAACTGATTTTTGAATCTGTAAATGGAGTTTTAATGTTAAAATGTATCTTTTTTCCTGACCTCATTCTGGAGCCGATCCGGATGAGATTCGGTGGTGAGATAGAAGCCCCCACCCTACATGACTGTGTCACATTCCATAAACATTGGTCAATAATCAACCGAGATATTGAGGAGCAAATTATGAAGCTCCTTTGAATGCAATGTTACTGAAAATGTCAAACTAATCCTTAATCCAGGATCTCTTCTGGATATTCACCTAAATGTAATAATCTGTTCCTGGTAACATTCCCAGAAAATTTCATCAAGGTGCGTTCAGAACCTTTTGAGTTATCTCGCCGACAGATAGACGGACAGACAAACGCCGGCGATCACATGACCCCCGCCTCGGCGGAGAACAAGACGTTGATCTCTGGAAGACTGAGCCAGTGGCTTGGAGCCCAATAGAGCTCTATAAAGCTTGTGTTTTTAATATGACGTTATGAAACTCGGTTGCATGATCTGCACGGAGTGTAAGATGTTTCAGAGGAGTAAGTCTGTACGATGATGAAGCCTTTCATGTTTCTCTTGTCCCTCGCTGCTGGAGCAGAGCGCCGTGGAGCACTGTGCGTTCGTGAGCGTGGTCAGCGGCAGCCTGTGCGTGTTTCTGGCCGTGTTCGTGATGGTGTGCACAGAGATGCTGTCGCAGCGATGGAGGCGTCTTCTGGGCCTCGTCGTGTGGGCTACTCACCTCACCATGGGCTACACCTTCGTCTTCAGCGGCCCCATTGTCGTGCCGTGGGACCAGGTAGCCTCACCCCTAAGCTGGGTTCAGTTGTTACAGTGCAACCAACGCAGCTTATGCAGACCCGTTGGCTTGGTGATATCACACGGCCAATGTGCATAGCGCTAGAAGTATTTTGATTAGTAATAAATTCATTCTGAAATATTTCCTATGTTTAATTTGTATTGCTTGATCAGATCTTCCTTTACATGTGTCAGGGACACCTCATAAATCTAAATAGCTTTATATGGGCATGGACATGACTCCTATGCTTCATTGGTTGTTTAAAACTGTTTTAATCTCCATTCGTTTTAGCTGCCGAGTAAAAATTGGGTTTTAGACTTTTTTTGTCTTCATTTATTTGATTTTATTTGTGACGCAACAGGCTGACATGAATGAACCTTCCCATTTCCAGGTGCCGTTTTTCCTCTTCATCATCTTCACTGTGTACACCATGCTGCCTTTCCAGCTGTGGTATGCTGTGGCGCTGAGCGTCATCTCCTCGTTGTCCCACATCATCGTCCTTACGCTGCGCCTCACCATTTACAGTGAAGCTACCGCTCCTTACCTTGCCAATCAGGTACAAATGGTTACAGGCCGTGTCCTGTATTTAGTTTATTTCTTATTTCTTTAGATGTGATGTATATGCATTAAATAGATTCTATAACGTTGCAGTGATCATAACTCTGGAATTGTGGGAGATTATTTGTTTATTTGAACATAGCAATAAAAACATGCAGACATATATAAAAAAATAAAAATAAGCATGGTTTGTGCTGAATTGTGAATAAACTGCTGTATTGTATTAGAATAATTTGGACATGGGTCTTACTGTGGCGTCTGCTTCTGTGTCTGTCCCTGCAGCTGCTGTCCAATGCGGTGGTGTTTCTGTGTGGCAGTGTGGTGGGAGCCTTTCATAAGGTCTTAATGGAGAAAACACTCAGACAGACTTTTCAAGACACGCTGAGGTGTCTGAGCATGCGGATGAAGCTGGAGATAGAGAAGCGTCAACAGGTTGGTGGCTATTAAAAACCTGTTTATAATAAAGAATGGTTTAACAGCGTGAGCTGTGAAAGCCTGCAGTACGCGAGCAAAGCCTTTCGAATCTCTGGTTAGGCTGTTTTAAAAGCAGTTTAATGCAGTACGGAACAGAAAGAGGCACGACAGACAAATGGAGAAGTAGCGCGTGATTGTTATTGTCGTACTCTCATGGTATTTCATGGTTGCCCTCACATTGACTCCCGTGGATGTTCTCATTGTTACAAACACATGCTGCTCAAATTAGATTTGACTGTGATGCTGTTTTAAATTAGACTCGTCTTGTATGGACTGGCTTTGACTTCAGAGGCACTTTTACAGCCAGTTTCCCTCTTTTGTCTCGTTTGTTATAACTGTTGCTTAGTGCGTGACATAAAACACGCTGACGGGGGAAGCTGCCGTGTTGCCTGGCAGAGCAAAAAGGAATGACGTAATCGTTAACGTTGAAACCTCCTGTTGTGTTTGAGCTGGGGCTGAAAAAGGGAGCCTGTCCTGAGAACAGAACATAAAAAGCTCTAAAAGTGCTACTACTTTGTCCCGCATTCAGTCCAATATTTCTGTGTATCGGTGTTTTTAAGCGGGACAGGAAAGATGTTAAATAAGAGATCATCTTGTCCTTCTAGACCAAACGTTTTAACATCGCTGCATGCATTGAACCCTGTAAGAGGTCAGTCACAGTGAAAGGGAATGGTTCATATTACAGCCGCTCTCACACACACACAGGTGCACAGAGAATTAACAATTTGATATATTTTCATAACATTATGTTTTTATATGTATGGAGGTTTTAAAAAAAAAATGTGAAAAATGGAATGTTTGGTTCAAAAGTTCAAAACACATTCGCTTCATTGCAGTAAACCACCAAATTAAGTTGTTATTTCATTAATCTGTAGTCCTTGGATCGTCTGTACAGCATGGAGAGAGTCCAGAAACAAAGATAAAGCAGGATATAACAGGGCAAAGGGCCACTGGACATTCTAACATGATAAAGCAAGACATCCAGAGGTGTCATTAAAAGTACGCTGAATTTGCTGTGGACAGACTATGTTGCAACAGGGTTTACATATGGGGTATAAAGACAAATGGAACTGCTCCCAAACAAGAATCGGAATGCCATTAAGTGAGCTGGATGAAGCTCGGAACTATTCAAGGAGGCTTTTATTTAATTTCATTGTGAAATCCAGCAAAATCAGTTAAATGGTGTGGCTCGTCGGAATTGCAGTTACGCAACTGATTCCGTTTGCTGTGTGTGTGTGTGTGTGTGTGTGTGTGTGTGGGTGTGTGTGTGTGTGTGTGTGTGTGTGGGTGTGTTTGTGCCTGAATTTACAGGAGAACCTGCTGCAGTCTGTTCTTCCGGTCTACATCTCCATGAAGATGAAGCTAGCAATCATGGAGCGCTTGCAGGACTGCAAAGACATAGAAATGCAGCAGCGACTTGTCAAAGATAACAACTTCCACAGTCTTTACGTCAAGAGACACGAGAATGTCAGGTACATCCCAAACTCACCTTAAAATACATGGAACGCGGTAGATATCCAATCAATATAAGGAGCGAAACAGGGCGCTTTGTGTTATTATTCTTTGTAAAGGATCGTTGGAACTATATTGTCCCTGTGGATTGGCCTCGAGACAGAATCTCAGACTAGACTCAAAGATGAAAGTTGATGAGCTGTTAAAAGCTGTGTCTTTTAAAAACAGAAAGTTACAGCATGTTTATTTTGCATGTGCGCTCTAACCACTATTATCTCTTAAATAAGAAAGATTTGTGAAGCTTACTAACGTAATCATTTTGTAAGCTATTGGAGCTTGCTATACGTCTATATTTCTAATATAAAAGTGTGTATTCTCCTTGCTGTGAATTCTCCTATTCTCAAGGAAAGTTTATGCTGATGCCTTTTCTATCCGCATCATTAGAGCCTTTGAGGAACGGTTTCCAGTACCTAGCGACGGAGACCAGTGTGTCTGTTTGTTCTCTGACCGCTGACCTAGTTGCAGCCCTTTGTTTTATGAGGCTTTCGTCGATTTAGCAGGCGATGACAGATATTGGATCAGCTTGAATTGAACTCTGGCAGATGGCTCAGATGCTCAATTGTGGGATGAATACAGGCACGATTCCGTGTTTGTCCTACCTCATTAGGGGAATTATATTATAGAGGTTTGTAAGATTTTAAAGTTTTTGATTTTACATGTTTATATCATTCTGCAGCTTCCTTATGTCTCAAAATTAACTCTCTCTCTCTCTCTCTCTCTGTGTTAAAATCTTTCAAACTCACATCCTCCAAGCTAACATGCCAGTTAATCTCCATTTTAAATTCATCAGACAGTCTTTCTTGACTTGGTTAGTAAAGATTTTCTTTTTTCTTTTTTGTCTCGACTAACCAAGGAGCCATTGTGAAGGAATCCGTCATGTTCATTTATGACTATAGTACGAAGGCGTTGAATGATGGGCTGCATTACCGACCTATCCTTATAATTACCCTGGTCAGACCAGCCATTATCTGTGTTATATCTATGTCATGAAGCACCTGGCTATTTTCAGTCTGTGTCCCTCAGCAGGTGTTCTGTGCTTGTTGCCCTGAGACCCATACTTTGCTGTTAACCCTGGTCTCGGATGGACAGTCGGGGTATAATTCCTCAGTAACTTGACACATAACCTGCTCTGGAGGAGCTTGTGTTCAGAAATAACAGGGCGTTTTGCTTTTACTGGCTCCGTAGGGGTGGTTGCTCCGGCGTTTGACACCTGTTGGGATAACATTCGGTATACCTACCTGTCTTGTGTCTGACTTCATATCAAAGCAGTTTAAAAATGTCCGTACTTGTCCAGCCCTATGTTGTCGCTCCGTTTAGAACGGTGAAGGCTCGCGTTACAATGGCTAGAATTCCAGTCTTCACAGTGCAAAGCTGTGCTAAGGCGGGACGGCAGGGCGCATATTCTGAGTGTGCTGGCCTTTTGCCAAACGTCCAGCTGTTGGAGACTTTATGAAGTCAGAGGATATAGATCATAGGTCTATATCAAAGCTATGACACCGCTTTAATCAACTGTGACATTTTCTTTTATTGAACATGGTGATCACAATAGTTTTTGTTTGCATGCAGATTAAACCTCAAGGCATTACATATGTACTCACTCTTTCTTTCAGTATTCTCTATGCTGACATTGTTGGTTTCACCCAATTGGCCAGCGACTGCTCTCCCAAAGAGCTGGTCATTATGCTCAATGAATTGTTTGGAAAGTTTGACCAAATCGCCAAGGTGAGTAACCATTCAGAATTTCTTTATGCCATTATTAGAAAGATTGTGGCTAACGGATTTAGGCTAAACCGCAAAACTGGCGAGCTACGCCATCTTCTTATCGTGCTGAGACCACGCACTGCCAATGCGGAGAAGGTGACGCGTCTTCTGTTTCGTTTCTCTTCTATTCACTTTCAATTAGGAAAATGAATGCATGAGAATCAAGATCCTTGGAGATTGCTACTACTGCGTGTCGGGGCTACCGGTTTCTCTGCCCAAACATGCTAAAAACTGTGTCAAAATGGGCCTGGACATGTGCGAAGCCATCAAGTGAGTTTGAGAGCTTTCCCTTTCAACCTTTTGTTGAAGCATTCTGCACACAGTGGTGTCTCCTTCTACTAACGAGAGGCTATGAATGGTTTAGATTAAAGATGTTAAAGGTTATATGTGGACTCGCTCGTTGTTGAATGGTGTTCTATCTGTATGTCATGTCTCTAGTTTAACTGGCACAATTTAACCTGTTTGCTCACTGTTGCTTGTAAAAGGCTGTTGAGGAAAAAGACTCGTCATTTTAAAGAATACTAGGAAAGCCTGAAGGAGATCTGACTTGGACGGACCGCCGGGCACAGAAGTCTTTCCTACACGGGACGCTGAACTTAGTACTATTGCAGCTTTGCTTTCTTTCAGATTGACTATAATAACCCCTAGATATGCTAATGTGCCTTGAAGGTCGATGTTCTGCATTTAGAAACTAGCCTCGGCAACAATGAGCTGTAGCTGTGAACCTCCTCCAGGCAAGTTCGCGAGGCCACGAGAGTGGATATCAACATGAGGGTCGGCGTACACTCGGGCAATGTCCTCTGTGGCGTAATTGGCCTTCGCAAGTGGCAGTTTGATGTGTGGTCACATGACGTCACACTGGCCAATCACATGGAGTCAGGGGGCGTTCCAGGGTAAGTGGTACTTTTGTTCTAGCTCACTCATTTCTTTCCTAAACCTTTGTACACGTCATGCAAAACTACACACAACATCTCTGACAAGATGAATAGGTCATATGCCATTATATTTAGCATCAGATATTTATCACCGGCTGCAGCACAGGCTACTTGCATTAACTTAAAGGCGGTAGCATTTGTAATGCTAAGCAGCCATTCTGTAACCGCTTTGACAAGGGCTTGATGTCACACTGGCCCAAAGTGTGCAGCTGTACCACGTCGCTCTTTCTGTAAATTGGAAAGCATTTTAAATGGCATCAAATGAGATAAATAAATAACCTGCTAGTATTTCACTGTCCCCTGTTCTCTGTCCTTCACTGTCAGACGTGTCCACGTCACAGAGGCGACTCTGAATCATCTGAACAATGCGTATGAAGTGGAAGAGGGTAGCGGCCACCACAGGGACCCCTACCTAAAGGAGCTCAATATCCGAACATACCTAGTCATTGATCCACGGGTGAGTTTACTACACGTAGGCATATTCTATTTAAATATCCACATTGGGATCAGGAAGTATATTTGGAAAAACACTTTTTTGATAAAAAAAAATGTGGGGGATTGTTTAGCCTTAGATTATATTTGTTGTCCCAAAGTGCACTCTAATAATAATTTATCTTTGTTACAGCTTCGGCTAAATGCTGTGATGATATAAAGGTCGTATTAATTGTGTGTTTGAAGTCTAAAGACCCATTGCTGAACAGCCGGAGTGCGCCTAAACCTCGGGTGAATGATGGCTTGAAGATGCGGGCGTCTGTGCGTATGACCCGTTACCTGGAATCCTGGGGGGCTGTGAAACCTTTCGCCCACCTTCAGAACCGAGAGGGCTTCGCCCCTGACAGCATTGTCAATGGCAAGACCCGCAGCAAGGTTAGCATGCGTGCTCTTTTCTCACTTGTTAGCAAGGCAGCAAATACTTCTCTGCTGCAGCCGATGTGAACGCGTCTGAAATGGTTTAATACATAATCTGTGGGTATTATATATTATATATTATAGACGAAATACGCAGTGTTGAAGAGGTACCGCTATGAAAAGCAGAACACACGACGGAAATACTTTTCTTTGCGAGTGGGTCAAGTAGCTCTCAGATGGAACTGTTAGATAACTTTGGCGTCAGTGGGTTTGTATTTTTTAATCATGACTGTCTCTGTCTTTTCTAGGACATCCCTCTACGATTAGCCGCCGGTACCAAGATCACTGAGAGGTGAGAACGTCTCCGAGCAGCTGCTAAAGACATGCTATTGTTGACTGTACTTGTACTCTAACATTCTATCGAATAAATATATTCATCATCATCAAAGAATGAATTCCCTCATTAAGTCCACATTTGTTGACTATTATTATTTTCAAGGTTTATTGAGCTTTCACAGACTTAAGTATTCACAAGATGATTACGACGGTCGCTTCATCAAGAAAATGAATGAATATGTGAAAATGCTTCAAAAGGATATTCTACTATTTTTATGGGATAATGTTTGCGATGAGAAGTTATTACCTTCATTTTCCTCTTACGTCCTACTTCTCTTCCTTTCAATGCATTATCTACGTTTGAGACATTTAATATCCAGCTCCTTGTCTTATCTAAAGTGATTTACAGCGATCGTGCAGGACGGAGGCCGTTGTGACGTAAAGGTGTGTGAAATAAACATGTAAAAAGCCAGGTCTAACAGCACGGACGTGAGGAAACGACTGTGCAAGCCGAAAGTCTTAGCGGCACGCATTCATGTCGATGATGCAAGGTGTGTCGTCTCCCCCTCAAACTGGACGTACACGAGTTAAACGGAGTTCTAGCAGTCATTGATCATGTTGATGTTTAATCACGTTTTTAATTATACCATTACTTTCGTCTCCTGCTGAAATGAAACTCTCGTGGACTCTCGCCCTTCTAATGAAGCGGTCTCCAACAGACTTTCATCACTGAGGGTCTGCCGAGAACAGCTGCGGGGCGTTGGCGGCCCTTTCCTCCAGAGCGGTGGGAGTGCTGACCTCGAGATGGAGAGCCTCCATTAGCCGCAAATTATGCACAGACAAATTGATTATGGTTGTAGCTTATAATGGCTAGTTCTCTTTACCTTTCTGGCACGGGCAATAAGCGTAAGGACAAATATTTAAACAGTCTAGGTGCTGATTAGTGGGCAGGACTCGCCCGCGCACATTGCGTGGGCTGAAGTAACGCGATTAGAAGAGAATAAGTGCATGCCTGAAAGCACCCCGTGTGAATGGAGGCTCGCGTTATCTCTCAAATGGTAATAGAATTTGTACAGTCCGCTGGAGCGGAGGCAGGAACCTGGAGGTCTGAGGCTGGACTGAGACGAGGTTTAACCCTCTCGGGCTTTATGATATTCTGTGCTTAAAGTAACAGACGGGACGATGGGCAGGAGTTAGTCTCACTTCCAGGCCACTCAGCCCGGTGAAGGCGGGGCTGCTCACCTTTACTGAGCCTTTTCATTCTGCATTAGAGGAGGATTGTTGTCGTTTTAGCGTCATGGCGGTAGCAGCAGTGACAAAACATCTGTATAAAGGGAGTAAGCTCGTAATGTCGCAGGGCAGGTGTGTGTGTGTGTTTCCTATGCTAATATCGATGCAAATATAAAACGCAGCGCTTTTACTGGTTTTACTGGAGTGCTGTGATGCTGCAGCCAGTTCGCCAATGCGGACGAGGGTCTTCGTCGCAGCGATATTGTGTGATGTGTCGAAAAAAGACTCAAAAATCACCATCAGTACTCAGTTGCTTGTTTATTTCACGGATTTTCACCTTTAAATGATCATCTCGGGGTTTTTCATGTCCCCACTGCCCTGCTGTGATTAATGTTATATGTGTGTTGTTGTTGTTGTTGTTGTTGGGCCCTGACAGCCTTGATGAGCCCCTAGAAGAACCTTTCTCCTTGTCTACCCCTCCATTCAGCAGCTATAAGTGAGTTGGGCCTTTGTGGCCTGCGAGGTCCTCATCCCATCCGTGCAGTAGTTCTCAACCGTTTGGCTTGTGGCCCTTAAAGCTAAAACAAATGGAGGCTCCCTCCTCGCCATTTGTTTTGATAAGTGTAAATTCGCTCTCACAGCCTGTAAGCATGAGAGCAGAGTAGCGTGCGGCCGCCAGCGTGCTTCGTGCACCTTTCAAAAAAAACCTAATAATTTAGATATTGATGAATCGATTAATTGTTTCTGTGAGCGAGTAGAAGTGATTCATTTATCGCTGTTAACACAATAGACGACACGTCTGACACGTTACATTTACACTGTAAATGACCAATAAAGCAGATCTGATTCAAACTGAATTCTGTACTTCACATCTTTAAACACGGACTGTCCCACAGACTGAGAACTACGGCCCCAGAGGAGAGCCTTGCTGCCCCAGCACTAACCTCAGTGGTGGAACACTAATTGCCTCTTTGTCACCGGGCAATAACCCCAGAAGCCACCAGCAACCCTGTGCTCTCTGTTAGTGCTTCTATTAACTATTATTGCTATTAATGATCACTGACTGGGGTTCGTGCATCTGTGTGTGTTTCCTGATGGATTCGGGGGTTTCCAGACAGAGATCATCTAACGGGGGGGGGGGGGGGGGCCTTCTTTGTCCAGCACACTCCCTCTCTGTGACTCTCTCTGGGGCATAAACTCGACTTCTCTTTTCTCACTAATGCTCAGAATGGCATTAACCATGTTGTCTCCAAGCACAGCTAAACTGGACCTGCATGACCTCACCTGGTTTTCCAGCATCTGTTCCAGTTCCACTCGGCGCCAGCCTGCCTCGTCCTGATTATTCCTGTGCTTCCCTGTGCAGAAATAAATCCCAGAAGAGTAAGTTCGATGAGGAGCTTCACAATGAGATGACGACCACCATAGATGAGCTGAGCAGCAAGTAGGTCCCTTTTCTCACGCGCGTCGACATGATGAAATACTGCATTGGGCTTAGTCATGCTAACAGTACGGCTTTGTGGAGGGGAGTTCCGTTGTGAGCGTCTGAGCATTCTCATGCATAGCACACAGCTGCTAGCATGGCAATGGTAGCATAGCTTGGTATTGGAGCTCACAAATATAATAGTAATACACAGCGATGTCGAGGCAGTCGGATCCATCTTCGTTGAAGTATTCTTCGCTGATTGGTATTTGTCTCCTTCGGGGTGACAGAAAACATGTGGCTTACCTTCCAGAAAGCAGTCGCTATGTTGATGTTTCATTTCTGAATCGTGAAGGGTCAACAAAAGAACAGATGTGTAGTCTTTACGTTTCCTCCTGCCTCGCCGCCCTGCTTCATTATCTCGCCTCCCCTCCTCGTTCGCAGGCAGTGGTCTCACTCCGAAGAGAGCACCAGTTTAGCACTCTGGTTTCCAAAGAAGGATTTGGAAAAACAGGTTAGTTGGACACAATCCTTGGAAGCATTTATGTTGCCACATGGTCACGTTGGTATTGAAGCTTTCCGGGGCGCTTCGTGTTTTTACCTTTTAGTACCGATCCCTGGATTTGCCGATGTTCAAGCACTATGTTGGCTGTGCTGCCTTCATCTTCCTCTGCATCTTTGTGGTTCAGATGTTTGTCACTAACGAGTAAGTATGACCATGAATATTGCCAATCCCTAGCAAATGGTAGTTGGGAACACAGAACAGAAGAAGAAACCATGACGACACTGTTTCTACTGGTTGGAATGAAGAGGCTCTGGGTTTATCTATGTTTACGTACTTTTTAATCTCTCAGTCGGCAGATGTTGGGGATCTCATTTGGAGTGTTGGCCTGCGTGCTGCTGCTGACCCTGGCCGTCTGCTTTGCAGGCCACCTACAGGTCAGTGTGACGTGTAGCATGTATTAATGCAGTTCCGTTATTAGGTCTGTTGGGAGACTTCAGATTTAGTTAGTTTATTAAAAAGCTCCAGAGGCAAAGCGCAGCTTTCAACCCGACCCCGTGGTACCCGACCCCGTGGTACCCGACCCCGTGGTACCCGACCCCGTGGTACCCGACCCCGTGGTACCCGACCCCGTGGCCTGTTATGAAATTAGCTCATGTAGTAAATGCCATAAAACACAGTGTATAGTAGTAAGCCTTCATGTAAAACCTAGTTTTTCTAGCTAACCAACAGTGTTCCTTTGGATGACTCCCCTTTATTATGTGGTCTGTATTATCCAATGAGCAACGCACAGACGAGAATTGAACAGGAGCTCCTCGGCGTGTATGAGTCTGTTTTGGGAACTCAGATATAGAACTCTCAATAAGAACTGGTACATTCTGGGTCTAGTGATGTGGGAGTTGAACAACTGCTTCAGCTTTTTGTTTTTAAAGTGAAAGAGAAACTTTAAATATTCACCTTTGTTGAAGACATGCCAGACGATATGAAGGCGTTTGCTGAGTGCTCAACTGTGACGGTTCAAACACAAGAATGTTCCGAGAGGCAGATGCTGGGCTTAATAAAGGAAAGGGTGTGAGGCGTGTGCGTTGGCTTCACAGTGTAAGAACGGAAGCATGTCCTCGAAGGCATCCTGTGCATTCACTGCTGCTTTCTTTATCGAGCCTCCTGACTCGACGGTTGACACCTGATATTTAGTCTCTGACTGTTTTCGTCCCTCAGACAGACGGCTTCACTGGAAATAGCCAAGCGACGGGTGACTGGTGTCTGGAGGCGGATGACTGTCCTCGTGATACCTGTTTGATTTCTCATCTCTCCCCTTCGCTCGTCTTCCTCCTTCCTCTGCAGCGCCTGTTCCCAGAGAAGCTGTCGAGGTTCCAGTGTCTGCAGGCTGTGTCTGAGGCGGTGGTGAAGCGGCCGTGTGTGCGTCTCCCTATAGCCACCGTCACGGCAGTGGTCATCACTGTGTTGGCGGTGTTCAACCTGGTGAGAGTGGAGTACATTAGATGTACAGAAACTATTGCTATTTCTGGCTGTGCTACTCGAGGCATTCTGTCCAGGGGTTGCTTGTCAGTCAGACATTTTTATCCCACCGCAGTGCTTCACTCAGACGCCTGTGACGGAATGTTCCAACGTACCCCTCGCTAATTATTCTCACGAGGAGAGAGTCGAGGGAGATCTCTTCTACCTGCCTGTGAGTAAAACGTTCGTTCCCAACAATGAATGCTGAGTTGTATTTTATTTATGTCCTTAATGAGACTGGATTAAATGGTGTTTTAAGGAGGGTCCACACATGGACCAAAACATCAGAAACTTCTATACAGTTTTACAGTACACCTAAAGATGCTTCACAGAAGGAATGGCAGTTATTGTCAAATAAATTAAAACCCTTTAAAAATATCCTTATTACACAATATTGTGCTCTGAAACAGTAAATCAATACACTGCTAGTAAATAAACGGCAGCTGGGGGTTGTTTTGATACTTGTCGTTTCATCTCTCTCCTCCAGTACTCCGTGTACTGCTGTATTCTATCACTCGTCGTATGTGGCGTGTTCCTCCGGGTCAGCTTTGAGCTCAAAGTGCTCTTCCTCGCCTTGGCCTCCACCTTGTACTACACCATCATCCTCAGCACCAAGAGGGCACTCTTTGTGGCCTACGGAAAAGTCCTCTACACGCACGTTTCTAACAGCCGGAACTGCAGCAGGTGGGACTGAATTTTAGAAGGTAGCGCGTGTCAGAGCCGCCTCCACCGTAAACTAACTTCATATCCAGCTCTTGCCAGTGTCATAAATGCATGTAATAACTGAGCGAGAAACATCTAAATGGAGGTGAATGATCTGCTGTGTTCTCCAGCATAGAGGCCGCCTCCATCCTGGAATCGATCGGGCTGGTGAAACACCCCCAGGTGATGAGCTGCATATACATCACCCTGTTCCTGGTCACCATGCTCATCATTGCACAGCAGGTACTGACACCCGTCTAGTAAATAGTGCTGTGAGATATCTGGGAGAACCCCAATGAAAATGGTTTTCCTTGATGGACGACCCTCTTTCTGGCTGCTAGAACGAGTATTGCTTCCGCCAGGACTTCCTGCTAAAGTATAAGAACCGCACCGAGCAGGACGAAATCGAGACCAGGGAGAATCTGAACCGCCTGCTGCTGGAGAATGTGCTGCCGGCCCACGTTGCAACGCTGTTTGTCGGGGAGAATAAAAAGAACGAGGTGAGGCGGCGAGGCCAAGCAGCCTGCTCCTGGGCAAACCAATAACTGATGTTCTTTTTCCCCCGACAGGACCTTTACTACAAGTCCTATAACTCTGTGTGCGTCATGTTTGCTTCGGTGCCGGATTTCAAAGAATTTTACACAGAGTGCGACATCAACAAGGAGGGCCTGGAATGCCTTCGTCTCCTGAACGAGATCATTGCGGACTTTGACGAGGTAAAATTGAATCCCCCTTTTTTCCGTGTCCGTTCTGGAGAGCCAGCTAGGCAGTACTAAATGGCGTGAGGTAGTAGCTGCAGTACATGTAGTCTGTATACATCCTAAAACACAGATGCAGACATGACAGGATGAGCACCGATTGAGGAGTCACATTTATAGTTCCTGTTTGGACTATAAACTATTAGGTTTGATTTTTAGGGGGGGGAAGGAGGAGAAACTTAAACATTTTGGAGAAACTTATTTCATGGTTATTATATATAGAACTAGAAAAGCACTCAGCAAGCGCAGACCTCCGCCAAGCAGCTTATTCTCCTCGTAATTAGATTCACACCGTCCCCATGGTGATCTGGATCATCATCAAAAGGATCTAAATTGTTCTTGGTATCTTTACACACCAACCATGAAAAGTAAAAGTGAATCGGAGTTGATGTGTATTTTTAACTGGTTTTTGAATCCGTAAATGGAGTTTTCAATGTTAAAATGTAATATTAATTTGAAATTTGGTGGTGAGATGGAGGCCCCCTCCCTACATGACGGATGGAAATGAACATCTGATGACTCATTTTGTGAGGGACTGTTTTACGTGTAACGACTGTAAAAAGCTGAAAGATGCGTTTCCTACTGTGCCAACAGCTCCTGTCCAAACCAAAGTTCAGCGGTGTGGAAAAGATCAAGACGATAGGAAGCACTTACATGGCTGCTGCGGGGCTTAGTGGGACGCCTGGTCACGAGAACAATCAGGTGGAGCAGCGCGAGCATCAAGCCAACACCAGGCTCGGCCCTTTAGCAAACCAAAGACACCAGCTTTATCTGTCATAAAACCAAACTGTAAAGGTCAAAGCAGCCACGATGAGATGGTTGAACGACGTTCCCCTGCCGTTTCACAGGACCGAGAGAAGCAGCAGGCTCAGATTGGGAACATGGTGGAGTTTGCCATCGCTCTGATCGGGAAGCTGGATGGCATCAACAGACATTCCTTTAACAGCTTCAGGCTGCGTGTCGGTGAGTGTTCTGAGCCGCTCGGGGGGACGCAGGAGCCCGACAGGTTCCCGTGATCGTCATTTATGCAGCGACATGGTGATCCTGTTGTGTTGTTGCATTT
Source organism: Brachionichthys hirsutus (assembly GCF_040956055.1). Lineage (NCBI taxonomy): Eukaryota > Metazoa > Chordata > Actinopteri > Lophiiformes > Brachionichthyidae > Brachionichthys > Brachionichthys hirsutus. The sequence goes on from NC_090897.1 coordinate 7,226,819, forward strand.
ACCGTTCCAGAGAGAACTCATCCACAGTAAAACCCGGGTTTGTTAAATTAAACACAAAAGTAAAAAGGAAGCATAAACTTCCATCTGCAGTTCTGAGACGTTGATTCTGAGCAGACGTGCTGGATAACATTTTGGTTAAAACATTTACATTTATTGTGAGATAAATGAACACGAAGACGTAAACAGTGAAATGTTGCAGTGAGCGTGGTGCGTGCACTTTAACAGAATGTCGCTCTGAGCAGCGGCCTTGATAGAAAATGTGTTTTCTCTTTTCAGATAGAGGTTGATTTTAAAACAGGTTGCTGGCAGTGATGGATGCAGCTTTACTAAGTTTTGAAATAATTAGCCTCGCCAGGTATGAGCAGTTAAATAGAACTGAAGCTAAATGTGTCCTCCTCACCACATCAAACCATCATTTCTGTCTCAGGGACAGTCTGGGTAACGAACAAACAGCAGCTTCTACTGCGACGCTGGTGCGATCGCTGCCCTGCCTCATGTTGCCCCGGCTTCGCCCCAAACCTCCTGACCTTCTATAGGGGCGGGCTAATTTAACATCTGGGAGCAGTTACATAAAGCCATCGGGACTATTTCTCTAAAAATGTTGTTTTCAAATGTAAAACTCTTATCACCAAACTGCTCTACATATAGATAGCAGAATAAATTTCCAATCCCTTGACGGATTATATATTGATACGTTTTGAACATCCAATAAAGAAAATGACAGCTTTATATTATTGGATGAAATGTTTTTATTTTTATTGTGGTCGACCGCTAAACTGGATTAGCGTGCAACAACCTGTGCTCTGTGAATGGGCAGCTCTGGTTTTTGATCTTGTCGTCCAACGCAGAGTTAAACTTCTTTCTTCACAGGCATTAATCACGGCCCAGTGATAGCTGGAGTAATCGGGGCGAGGAAACCGCAGTACGACATCTGGGGCAACACGGTCAACGTGGCCAGTAGAATGGAGAGCACCGGGGAGCTCGGAAAGATCCAGGTAGGTCCAGCACAGCGCGAGAGAGGCAATGTCTCATTGAGGTCAGTCACAGGTCAGATCTCGCCACAATAAAGGCTGCATTTAGAAAAATCCATCCTTAGCCAGACTTAAGAACATTTAATTTGCTTTTCCACTAGTTGCATGTCATTGTTCTGTGGCATCAAATGAAGCTTGATACTAATAGCACTGTTCATCCATCGCTGCATTATGTTAGTCATGAGGAAATTGGAATGGAATACATTCATTCAGCCAGATGCTACGTTTGCTGCAGGGAAGTTCCCACAGCAGTCTCCAGACGCGGTTTGAAATCTGTTTAGCAAGAAGCGCCACACATTTTCTTTTCAGCTGAGCATCATTTGCCTCCAGGTCACGGAGGAGACGTCTGATGTGCTGCAGAAGCTCGGCTACTCCTGCGAGTGTCGAGGATTCATCAACGTGAAAGGCAAAGGGGAGCTGAAAACCTTCTTCGTGTGCACCGACATGAGCAAACAGCTGGGCATGGGGCTGAGCTGAGGCCCGGCCAGCACATCTGGACACGACTCGCAGGTCCAAGTTTTTATCGTGCACCATGAAGTATGAGCGGTTTAATATCAGAAAGATGCTGGAAATGCTTTTCTTTTATCTTTGGGACATCTCGACGTAAGAAGCTTCAGCTTCTGGCCATGCCGCTGTATCGTTGATTGTCCAGTAAGTTCAGGTTCAGGTGGAACGACCCTTTATGTGAACGTTCTGGATTAGAGCAGAATATAATCTAGTGGACAGATCCGTGCTCCTTCTGTTAGAAGTGTTATTGCATGTCCTGGAGTCTGTCTGCTGTGACTGATTCCAGATTCATTCGGGTAAATCCGGTTTATTTTCATTCGATTCAGCTCCATAACGCAAGTTCAACGCAGTTTAAGATCGGTTACTATGGAAACTAGCCTGGTCCAGCTCAGACTGTCGATTGATCCAATCTAGAACGAGCTGAACCCGCCTCCTATTCCGCTTCCTGAACTGATCTGGATCCCCGTGTTTATGGAAACTTGATCTCACCTGATATACTGGTTACATAATTATAATGACGTTTGGCCTTCATGTGAACAAATGTGATTGTTTTGTTTTGTACAGTTACAGAATGTGAGAAATGTTTTCTTAAGTCTGCAGTTTAAGGTCGATGGTGTGTAAAAAAACAACTTTTATTAAATGCATACAAATGTCACACGAGAAGCTCTTCTCGTTCTCATGGTGTTATTCCGCTGGATGGAAGGGTGGAGTCCAGCTACACGGCGACGACCGCGTCCCGACAGCCAGACGAGGTCTCCGTCGGCTCGGCCGTCTCCTGCACTTGAGAGGGATTAAAGAGAGAACGTTAGACTCCGCTAACAGATTGACGCTCCTTCAATCGGAAATACCTGAGCGGTACACGTTCAGGTATTCCAGACATTTACCTGTGGTGAGGTCGACGAACTGCCCCGGCGGCTCTGGAGGCAGAGCGATGCCCATGGCTCTTCTGATCCCGTGCACAGTGCTGACGTCACACGGAGCCACCTGACCGGTCATGTCCGCCAGGTTCCCGGTCACCTTCTCAGCTGCAGACAGAGGAAGCCGGGAGAACATCAAGACGTCCGTTCAATCAGGTGCGTCGCCCTTTAGCCGACCGTTTACGCTCGGTTCTCTGTGCTACACGGCGAGCCGGCCGTTTTCATGATGGCAACGCTAACGAGGTTCTGGCTGTAGCTTCATGTTTACTGTGCAGACACAAAGGGCGCTAAGTAGCTTAGCCTTAGCCAATGTAAACTCCTACGACAGGAAATCACCGCACACATCTCGCCTGGTAAATAGTCACAAAACCAAAACCTAGATTTAAGAATCCCTCCTTGGGAATGACGTCACTACCCAGCGGAATTCTTCTCTGAACTAAAACCACATTTGCTGAATGGCTGGAGGGCAGGAGCGGGGGCCGTTGTTAGAGCCCCCCCCCCCCCCCCCCACTGGCTGGGGCCACACATGAAAGGCTCTTACCCAGCTCCAGCTCCTTTGGAGACGGGGCCAGCAAGCAAATCATATTCGGTGGCTGCTTGGCGCTCAAACGCTCCTTCTGTGCTTCCTGCAAGTCACGCAGGAGCTTTGTGGTCTCGTCCAATTTCTTCTGGAAGTGCAGCGCCTCTGCGACAGACGGAGAGAGAGACGACACGCGTGCGGTTATTGCTTCCCCTTGGCGGCTCCGGTTACCGGGTGGAAACCTATCCTGACCCTGCTCACACAAAAACAACGCACACTTTCTTTCTCGGTCCCGATGTGGAGCCCTCCGAGCTTTTGCGGTTTCTATTTCAGAATCCCATGGGAGTAAACTTTTGCATGATTTCTTTTTTTTTTTTTCTCTAAACACGGTGAGATACAGTTTCAGGATTTATTTTAATGTATAAACTACTTCCATGAAACTTGTAAGTTTAGGAAATGAACTGTTTTTGGGGTTTACTTTAAGTAGAAGACGGTTAATTCTTGCAGACAACTTTTTGTTACCGGTATGTCTGTTCTCATTGCTAAGCCACGATTAGTCTCAGTTTTACCCCCAGAGAGCTCCTCAATCGTCTGCTGGCCCGCAGCGAACGCCAGGAAGTCCAGCCTGTTGGAGCCGGATGCTCCGGGTTCAGATACCTACAGGAGGGACGAGGGGACGGATTAGAAAAATGAACGCCGCAGGAGCCAGATGACGCACCCGAGGAACATCCAGGCCTTTTGAAGCCCCTTAGCTACAGTGCAATCAAACCTGCAACGCCCGGGCAGTGGACGAGAGCAAACTGGAGCGTGTCCAAAAGCAACAAAGAGAGCACAGAGGGTTGCTGTGTGCCTGATGGTGGAGCCTGTGCTCGTTTCCTCTGCTGCTGTGAGGAGCAATTCAGCCTCGCAGCCAGCAGGCAAGGAAAGAAAACACAGGACCTCTCTGAATCCTCCGACAGCGAGCGCTGTGGGCGTAGCGCTGCTGCAGCTTTATGGGAAAATCTGTTTCTTTCCACGAGCGGCCGGATCCCTGCTAAACCCTGCTACAACGACAGTCGGGTAACGCAGCGGGCGACTCGTAATGACGAAACGAAATGGAGTACCCACGCGGGGTGCGGCGAACGATGGCGCTGAAACGCAGCACAAGTCGCCGTTTCACATTATGAGCTTGATGTCTGCTTCCATTTGTGCGACGGGAAGCAGCAGGAGCAGAAGCTCATTTAAGACGAGTTTACACGGTGCCAAACCTCACCTCCATGTCGTTCATGTCCTCTTGTGAGGGCGTCCTCTCCTCCACCTACAAGGTAGAGATGACAGAAACAAGCGCACCATTGTGCTGTTTAATCACCAGTAACAAAGCCATCTTAAGTCAGAAGAGACATAAAAGCGGGTGTTTACTGGCGCCGTCTCCTTCAGGGATTTTGAATGCTCCCCGTTCGTCATTGCATCCAGAAGATTGTCTGCCAGTTTGTAGACGTACTCGTGTGATGTGGCCAGGAACTCCGACATGCTGCCAAACAAAACACACAAACATCAAAGCCGGAATCACATCCTTGGATGAATAATGAGAAGCCGTTCAAATGTAGGGACTGAATGAAGCCCAGTCTGCAGCGGACAGTAGGAGAGAGAAACATCTGGGACGCAGTCGGAGAGCGAAGCCTCGACCGCGCGTACCTGTCTGAGCCCTGCTGGCTGGACTCCTCGCCGTAAAAACTGTAAATGAGGTCAGAGTCCTCCTTGCTGATGTTGGCGAAGCTGGAGTCGTAGGTGGGTGCGTAGGAGGTGAACGGCCCGTAGTTGATGTAGGACACTGCAAGGAGGCGCCATTTGTTTTATCGTAAGGGAAAGCTCAAGCAGCGGGGAGGAGACGTCTGATAATGGGTGGTTGTCATTAGCAACGTGCGGAAACAAAGCTGAGGCGGCGCGGCACCTTGAGTGATCCTGTTCCGCTTGTCCTCCCTGAATCCCTGCAGAGTGTTCATCCCGCTCTGCAGCCGGTTGGACATCATCCCCAGCTTCACAGGACAGTAACCAACATCTGCAGCAAAAAGAAAACATTCTCAATCTCCGCTTCTCTCTCTTAAGAGACCTACGTCTAGTATGCTTATTCTTTTTTCTTTAAACCACCTGGAAAAAAAGCTGAGAAATAGTGCGTCAAAGCTGCGCTACACGAGCTGAAACCAGAGAACCTGCTCTTTTTATTGATTTCATTATCTTCGATGTCGGCGCTCTACTGTGAGCCCAAGTGGACTGACCTCCCACCGACGGATCTGCTGGGTTGAGGATTGCCAGAGAGGTCGAGCCGTCGGACTTGCGCCTTTCAAACTCAAACTGCAACACAAAACGTTGCACGTTGGGTTTGCGGTTCAATGATGGACAAGTTAGCGGATCCTAATGCCTTAAACGTAAATGAAAGTGTGGATCTCGTCTGAACTGAGGGCTATACATTTATAAATCAGCTGCTATTCTTCTTGATTGATCTTTTTGAAAGAGCAGACGGTCTTTTTTCTTGCACTGAGGCCTCCTCACGTCACACTGCAGCACTCTGTCGGACAGCTTTCCTCCAGACTCTTTGATGACCTTGCGGATTTCCTCCAGCTCTTTCTCCGTTTTGGCTGCTTCATCCTTAGAGTCCTTGTCCTGTCTGAAAACGACACACAGTTCAGAGCAAGGCGAGACACGTTGACCATGAATGAAAAGGTTTTCACTGTCTGGCGTAAAGAGCATGTAAACAGCCGTAGAGTGCTGCAGCGAGAGAAGCGAGCCTCCTCGGGTAATTGACCTGTAAGTGTTTTGTTGACACGCGAAAATGCCATTTAGAATGCCTTCTCTGTCTTCTATTGTCGCTGTGGAGGAAGGAAAAATAAATCCTTGTCCTCATGGGGCGCCATGACGACACGTGTGTCTATATCTGCTCCATCAACAGGCAACGACGGTGCTTCATGTGCAGCCACGACTCCTGGAGGGCACGCTGCACATCCTCAAGCTCCAGCTTCTGATTCCCTTTAGGAGCGGAGGAACGCAAACGCAGCACGGACAGAGTGACAAACCGTTTCCACCGGTGCGCGGCGTTCTTCACTTCAGAGCGATTCGCTATCTCAACCTCACAAGGTCTGACGACCAACTATTTCAGCTTTCATGTCTTGTTTGTTAAATCGGTCGCTGAAGGCGAGCAACACGGAGAACGCAGCTCAAATATCTCTCAATCAACGTCAGGGCCGTTTACAGCTATTTCATGCGTGACATCCCGACTTCAGATTAATGCAACCTATGGAGCTCAAGGAGGCTACGCGTTGGTTGTGAGGGATCCATTTCACATTCACATCGGGGCAGGCCTTGCATTAGAGCATGCAGCTACGTGCTCTAATGCATTTGAAGTGAGCGGGCTGAAGGACCTGGGGGTGCCGGGCGTCTGGGAGCGCTCGCTGCTGCTTGAGGTTGAGGGTCTCTCCTTGTTCGGGTTCAGGACGCCGTCTCCTCGCTCCTCGGCTTTCCCCGGGAGTTCAGCCGACGGGTCGAAGGTGGCCATGAACGTGATGCTCTGCCTTAGGCTGTCCAGCCTCTCCTATTGGAAAGAAGCAGAAAATGATCATGTTGATGCTGTGTGTATCCAGTCAGGACTAATTCTGAAGCTATCTGCTGCCCCCCTCTGGTTTAATAGTGTTCTGAGCTTTAAACCATAGAGCTAGTGGATACGATAAATACTTTGAGAATATCATTTTTAAATGTAATGGTTGTCTACAAGCCCTTGGTGAATACTGGTGGGAATGAAGCCTCGCAGCCAGCAGGCAAGTTTTCTTCGTCCCACCCCCCCTTTCAGGCTGAATTGACATATTATTTATTGTTTAAATGTGGCGCGGTTTGTTTTGTTTTGTTTGCTTTTGTCATTGCCTGAAAATAAAATAAATACCAATGACCTGTGCAGTGAAACCCACACAGCAGGAAGTGTCTCTGGGATTCCGTAAAGAGGCGTCGGTTCCATACCGGGCTCAAGATCTTCATTCCAGAGTGCAACAGCTTCCGAGCTGCTTTGTGGTAAATTGTGTCCGGCTTGTTGTAAATCATGGCGTTTTCACACATTATTCGGAAATCCGCCTGCAACGAAACACAGGATGCATCAGACACCTGCCATGATGAAACCAGCTCTCATCAACAATGATGTTTAAAGAGCGTAGAACGCTGGTTGTTACAGCCTTATTACGCAAACTTTGCTTCGGCTTTATTGACGGTTTCTCGGTCATCTCTCGTTGAAAGAGAAGTGAGTTTCAGACCCAACACTCACATTTGGCCAAATGTTAATTAAATGTGTGTCTGACACACAGCAGCAGCAGATTACTATATCTGAGCCGCTTTTTATGTCATTGTTGTCGATTTGAGCTGTGACAAAGCAGCTCTGGAAAATTAAATGAAAGCACAGAGAGATAAAAAAGAAATAGCGAGGCTGCAATACCGTAAAGTTAAAGTCGACAGCAAAGAAAGAAGCAAATGAAATAAACCAGCGAGATCTGACCTTGTATCAACCATTACATAATGGATCAACAACAGGCATTACTGGTTACTTGGTTATGTAGTTAGCAGGACATAATGTAACTTGCATGACAAATACCTTGAGTTCGTCCAGTGACTGGTAGCCGCCTTTCTTTACTTTGTCCCTCATTGTACTGAAGTCCATCGGCCTTTTGATAACCGCGGTGTAACCAGGAGCAATGAGGTCCGTCACCGGGAATGTGAAGAACGCACTGGGATCTTTCCTACAGAAAACACGCGCGTTCAGCCTTTACTCAGGTGCCAAAGCGAATTGGTTAGAAAAGACAAGACGGGTTTGTTTTTATGGCAGCAGGTGGGAAATATCACAAATGTGTTTGAGCCTCAAACCATTTCCTGCTTCATAAACCAACAACCGTCTCTGACGCTGATTCTTTGAGCGATGGAGCTGACCCGATGCATGTTCCTGGTCTGAATAAGGATTCAAGCTGCAACATTCTTAATCACTTGGAGCTGGCTGATCCGTTTTTAAAAACATACACACACACACCATTAAGGCTGTCTGCAAAACAAAAATTAATTCATGTTTTCTAAATCCTGCTGAGACATCGCTCCTCCAGTTCCTGATACAAAGTGAGAAGACTTTGTGATCGATTTAACGTGGGCGTCACAATTCACAAACATTTCTGACCGGGTCTTTGACATTATCTGAGTTCGATAACGACTTAAACAACCTATTGATTACTAATTTACACACAAGATCATAGCCTTTTTTTATTCTGGAGTTTTCAACCTGACCACACGAGGAGACTTTCCGCTGAATGGGACGCAGCTCAGGAATAACCAAACACACAGATGTTTTGTTTCACTGAAGAGGGCGTACCTCTGAAGCTGCCTGATGAGCTGGTGCAAAGCCTCCTGCAGAGGAGTCTGCTTCTTCTCTGAGGAAGAACGATAACCGTGCATCAATGAGAGTGTTGTGGGAAAAGGTGCTGACATGAACGGACCAGGAAACACTGAAATGACCTTCCAGTTTATCCAGCTCTGAGCGGATGGGAGTTCTGTTCTGCTCTCTGTCGTCGTCTCCCTCTCCATCCTGCCCTTTCTTTTTCTTTGTTAGCTAACATAAAAAAAAGAAAAGAATAAAATCTATATTCAAAATTCTGCACAAGTAGCCATACCATCACATCCGGGCAAAGAGGGTAGTGAGGTTACCTTCTTCTTTCCCGTGTCCTCGTCCGGCGACCCTAAACTCCTCTCTTTATCCTTCTTCTTCTTCTTCTTCTTGTCCTTAGGTTTGTCATAGTCCGCCGGTTGATCGTCGTAAACGGTGTCCCGGCTCGAGCTTCCCGTTGTCACCTCGTTTCCAGATACTTTCAACACCAGCTTCAGCGGCCTTTCTCCATATTCTGCAGAAATCACCGACGCGCAGCATCGACGTGAGGAAGCATGTAGCCTGATGATCCCGTATACAAGCTAGCAACAATGGCTGCTAACAGCTACCTAGCAGAGCAGGCTGGGGCTAGTTCTACTGTTATGCTAATGCCTTGCATCCAAACCGCTGACAGAAAGATGTGCGAAGTAAACAGCTAATAAAAACCGGCTAATGCAAAAAATAGCTTGCAAGCTAACCGGCTCCGTTAACGATGATTGTGCTAGCGAGCGCAAAACCACAAACCTCCTCCTTGATAACGTTATCTAAAAAGAGGGCCGTAAATAGCTGAACATATAAAACTAAAATACCTTCATATCCATGTTTTTCGGACTTGTGCTTCTTGTGCTTCTTGCCCATTGTTTGTATTTTTGATCAGGCACCGCCCCGGTCGCTCGCTCGCTCGGATCTACCTTAGTGCCGGAAGCGCCATAGGGGCTTGGGCGCCACCTGCCGACGAGGCGGTGTTAGCGCAAGGTGTTGTGGCCATCATCTTTCTGGTCGGTAGGGGGCGAAGCGATATCAGAATTACAAACATTTCCTGCACAAAACCATCCAGTTTTGTTTTTTTCCTGCGAGAAGAAACTTGAATGACTTTGTTTGATATTCCATTTCGTGCGAGGATGACAGAATCATTTGCAAGTCCACAAACACACTCTTTGGAATTGCCTCTGTAATTATGGTGAGTCACACACACCAATTTATGTTTGCACACATGAAGCATTTAATTCGCTATGGACATGCGTCTTTTACTCATTAAAAGTGTTGATGCTTGAAAATGATATGTTTAAGGAAGAATGGTCTCAAGAGAAGCTGCACAGGTTGATATCTTTTTGTAAAACTCCATGTTATCATTCTGTGGATTTCTTTCCCACATATGTTAAGCAGTCCAGTTGGTCTGCAGACTCCTCTTTAACTGTTGGAAGTCTTTTAAAGTCCTAGATAAATCGGTCCGGTCTCAAATGTTCAACTCCAGAGCCACAAATGACATTCCACAAACCTTTTGACAGACTGAACATAACGAATTCATAATAAGCTGCAGAACTTGAAATTGCTGCAGTGCCCTTTTTACAGTAAGACTGATTATATAATTTCCCTCTTGAAATTAATCAAATTATTCTGATTTTGATTTGTGTTTTAAGATTTCTAAGCTCTCTTCTCTCAAAGATACAGTCCTCTTGTACAGCTAACAATCTAGCATCGTCACAAAATGTATAACATGAATTAATCTCTTTTAGCTTCTAAAAAAATATATATGACGAAACTCTGGAAAAAGTGATTCATAGAGTTGATACCTACTTTGTATCTGGCAAAAAATAACTCAAGTTTCAATTTGACCTTATAGCTGAGTCTTGTTTAAATAAACCAGATCAATATCCAGAGGCTGAGCGAAGGCAGTTTTGCAGTTATGCTGTTAAACTAGCACTTATTATGCCACCTGATGAATGACAGATGTTCTAGTCACGGAGGAGAGATAGTGTGCGTGCTTTGAAGCACATTCCACATTTTATGAAGAGGGTAGAAGATGAGGACAAAAGTTTGAAAGGAATGAAGATTGACTGAATCCACCTTTCCAGCCATTCATTCCTGCCTTCAGATGAAAAGGTGATTTTGACACTCTGTTGATGTTTGGGTTTCCTATCAAAGCTAACTGATCCCCAGCAAACGACCTGAAACTCCAGCATCGTGGTCGACCCGTCACACGCTGATTACTAGCTGATACTCATTTCCTAATTTTTTAAATAGACTTTTAAACTACAAACAAACGAGGTCAAGACCTCTGTAGGTCTTCAGATTCATCAATGTTTTGATTTACTGTTGTATAAGTTCTCATCAACTGATGAGATGTAAAGACAGTAATGAAATGAAATGATATCATTTTTATGACAATTTTAAAGATTAAACTCCCACTTAAAATATACGGCTTGGCTTTAGTTTATTCTAACTGTATATTTGAACACAAAAATATATTGTGTTTCCAAATGAGTATTTGTGACAAAACCTTGATCAACAATAGACAAGTGAATGAAGTAAAGATGATTGTTTATTGCAGCAGATGATACGTGATCCTTATAGGAATTCTGTCAGGAAGCCTTTGGTGCTTCTCAAAGGGCATCTACCCCGAGCAGCAGAAAGGTAAATGTCCCATTTGTGTCCAGACACTGGTCGTAGCGTGGCTCCTGTCTCTGCTGAGACTGAAAGGCTGATGAAATGATGAAGATGGAGGACCTGCAAAGATCAGACGATGATGGGGAGACGGATGGTGCACGAAACAACGGCATGAAAGAGCTAGAGGTACAGAGAGACTCATTTAAAAAGTCAACAGTGAAGATGTGTCACTGTGTTATTGAATAAATGTAACCCACTGCTGACAAAAATTACACGAGAACTGAACTATGGTGTAATTGTGCAAAGTAAAGTTAGAGTCTTACGGGCTGATTGCCCCCCCCCCCCCCCTATATTGAAAGACACACGGGCTAGAATATGACATCGGTCACACATAAGTATATATTTCTCACTTGGGTCTGTTCATTTACAACAGATGAAATGTTTGGGGTCATTAGAACTGTCGGCGCAGAATGGTTTTGAAGTTGTAAGCAGCGATCACAAGTAAGTCAGACAGAAACATCAAAGAGGAGAAGCCAATCATTCTGCTTCGGCGCTTTTCTCCCGCCTGCCAGTCTGTCACATCAAGATCTTTAAGCATCAATCAATCATTTCTATCAAAGCGTTCTATACGGTGGCTCTATTTCAATCTGCAGGCGAGACACATTGTGCTCACAGCTTTGATGATCACTTTATCCACGGCCCGTGTGATGCTGCAGTCCTGTGGTCCTCTGACATCCCACCCAGGTCTGAGAATGAAGGTCTGGGTCAAGCTCCCGATGCAGTGAACCAATTCTTACACATTTTAATGTAGATACTACAAATAGGTTTTGCTTCTAGATTCTGATCCGGTGGAGTTTATTTATATATACACATATATGTGGTTTTTTTTTGTAAGATGGACCAAGAGAATTCCTAAGTACTAAAGGAGCAGTGATGTGAATCTCAAAGCCAGACTGTGACCAGTGAGCCCGACGTTTGAAATGATCTGAAATTGGTGAATGTGTCCAAATCTTCCACATTCTTCTCTCATCCAGTTTCTGTGTATTTCAGTCATCCTCCTTAATGTTTTCCACTGAACATCACTCTGTGCTTTAAGACTTTTTCATGTATTATTCTGTCTCTTAAGGCGGCATTATAATGGAGGTTTTTTTTGAGTTGGCCGGTCTGATGTGGACTCGACGGGACGCTTGTTGGCAGTTGCCTTTTGCGTGGAGCAATCGCATCAAAATCCTTGCACGTCTCATAAATTTGCAAGCATGCATTTGCATGAGCGGTAAGCATGTGTGGATGAGCTAGGTAGGGCAAGGGGGGGGGGGGGGGGGAGGGTGGCCACCGCTGATTTCTTATGATCTGAGCCTTTATTCTCCGGGAGCCTACGAAGACAGTGGTCCTGGGGTGGCAAAGCTACACGGGGGAGATGTGTTAAAAACCCTGTGTGCTCGGGGACGATCTTCCGTAAGATCTTTAACCGTTTGAAAAGTTCATTTAAACTGAAAGACAGCCGCAGGGAAACGGTTTTTGCAAACTCAATGAGAATGTATCATCTCAACACAGGGAGAGGAACCGTTTGAGGTGGAAACACACGGCTTCTAATCTCCGTTCCCGTAGAGGTTTATCACGGACCCCTCCTTCCCCAAAGGGTAAAGCTAGGTCCTTAGAAACAAGGTATGTCAGTTCTCATCCTTCTCAGCTTGTAGCTTGCCAACAATGTGACTCCTCCCGTTTTGAATCGTTTCTCCATTTCCTAGAACTTTCCTTTCCCCAATAACTGTGGGAGAGGCTCTGTAAAAAAAGCCAAATGTTTAATATGATTAAAACAATTAAATTAAATGACCAAGTGGGCTGTTTGTGTCTAATACAACAAGATTGTGTGGAAATCAGGCAGCATTCATCTCGCCTGTACCTGGTGTTAGTTACTGCCTTTATACACACATACTGTACATATAGACGTTACGGTGATCATGGCATCATATCCTCTGCAAACGTAAACATATCATAAGATATTCCTTTATTAGTCTCCATGAGGGTAAATTCCAACTTCCAAAGTGCCCAACAGTGCAGCAGAAGAACGAGGCTGTTCCCTGATGTCTGACATGCAGCATCAACTCACGACGATGAAGAGGCAGATTCAGCCTCGCCTTTTAGTTAGATATCAAATATCCAAGTAAAAAAACATCTTATACTGGTTTAGTGTTATAAGGCAAGTCCTTATTATTCATCTGCAGACAGACACACCAACGCCCACATGTTAAAATTACTGTATCCCTCCACGACTGAAAGCGTTTGCCTCCAGTGAACCTTGAGCGTCTGATTGGCTGAATGTGCTAAATGTTCTGCTATCTGGTTTAGGCCGAAACAGAACAATCAAATTCTTCCCACTGGTTAGGCAGAAAAACAGCCACATGAGTTATTTCCAGGGCCTTGGAACAGTGGCAGGAAACTAGCGATCACTGTGAGGGGATGAGGATAATCGTCATTTAACGGCTGATACCCACAGGTAAGCGTAATTAAGAAGGAGTGTGTGTGTGTGTGTGTGTGTGTGCACGCCAGTCGATTACAAAGGTGTGTCTTTCACGCAACATCCGAACGTGACAACGTGAAAGACAGAAGCGTTGATCAACGCAGAGCGTCTCCGAGGGCGTCGGGGCCCATTCCGCCGCTCTGCCGTCAGCGTGACAGATGGCATGGGCCTGTCTGCGGCCCCGGCAATGAGGAGTGCAGCGGCTTCAAAGGCCCTCTGTAAGGCGGGGAAGAAGTGACTGTCTCCCAGACACCCACCCTACTAAGAGGGCGAACGAGGCACTAATGAAAGGCAGATAAAGGGATTGCAGGCACAGACAGCGCCTCGTGAAAAAAACAGAGCGAGAGGGAAAACATCAGGTAGGCTTCCCGCTTTTCCTTTGCCTTTCCTTTCCTTTTAAAGAATCTAGATAAATGGTCTCGTCAGTCCTTTTGTGTTTCCCCCCGAAAAACCGCCACACACAGATAAAGAGTTATTTTCAAAGCTCTCCTCCCCCCCAGTGAGTGCGACTCCATTCAGACTAAATGGTCAGTGCTGAGTATGGGGTAAAGTTAGTGATGATGGAGGAAGGCAATGCCACCAGTTCCCTGTGTTTTTCTGGCAGCTTTGATGTGCCAGTCAGTACTGGCGCTCACTGACAGCCACAGCATTAATCAGAGGGACCCGGTTCGCTGTCGCGTTCATTTATTGCCCAGGAAGGACCGGCATCCTTTCATTTGGACTAATCAATTCGTTCTCTTTTGTGTGACATCTCGGTTCCCCGCAGGTTCACGTCTCCTTCTGGGCAACACTGATGCCTGACAGCACTGCTATCAATGGCACAATATGTCCATTTACTTTGGAGGAAACGGCAGGGTGGTGTCTCGCCCTTTTCACACGGGGTGTTTTGCTTGCAACACAGTGTCGTCTTATTTTCGTCTTATATATTTTATTTTCTGTATTTATTGCACTAAATCCCAACAAATGTTAGCTGGCATCACGTTCCACAAGTGCAGATCCAAACTACAGAGACACAACTTTGCTCATGAGCGTGAACTTTAGCAGCTGGGTTTTACACAGAACCCTTCATTTCGATTAAAATCGGTTCACAAGCTCAGTCGGGAATGAAAATGAAATCTTCAATCAGAATGATTTCAATCAGAATAGAGAAAGCTAGAACCCAACTAGGCTGCTTTTTAAGAGGCAGAAATCTCAAAGCACATCCTGAATCTAGGTTGATGGCAATCTGCCTCCAGTAGCTGGGTTGAGAGGGAGGGAGGGAGGGAGGAGGATAGACACACTACAGCAGCTACTCTTAGTAATAATACTGGTATCTATAATAACTATTAGTATAATTACACTTCTCTTACTGCTGCTGCTATGAGTGATGATAAGATTTGATTTATGACCACAGTGTAGCTCAAATCAAAATCAACAGGAAACTGAGAGACGAGTAACGTTTAAAAGACAAAGAAGTCCAGTTAGTAACACGGAAGTTAGTAAAGTTCACATCGTGTGTGTGTGTGTGTGGGGGGGGGGGGGGGGGGGGGGAGAACAACATGCCTCACACCATCATTTTATTTCACACGCTTGACACGGTGGATCTGGGAAGCGAGCAGGTCCCTGCAGGCTTTCACAAGTTCACTTGGAGCGGTGCTTGATCTGGACAGGTCCAGTGGAGCGAGCCGTTCTGCAGGCCATCGCTCCAGAGCCCGGGGATTTGTGAGCTGCTCTCAGGCTAACCAGGCCACGCTCCATTCAACACGTTCGCCCGCTTTCCTTCCTGACAAGCCCACTGGACTGCGTCGTCCTGTCATGACCGCTGAGGGCTCACACTGTCAGGGAGCGCCCACAGCCCTATGTTAGCAGCTATTATTATTAGCTAAGACACATATCACAGGGAAAGAAATATGATTATGTGAGATCAATACATTCTGTCTGTGTGTCTGGTCCACCAAGCCAGCCTGTCTTTCTTTCTTTCAGGGTGACATTTGCTGTAATGAATGGATTTCTGGCTGATGCGGTTCAACCGTTCCTTCCAGTGCTGAATCCTCTTAGGGGGAAATGCTTCATCTCCTGCTGGTTCTTACATATGTGTGTCAGGAAATACTTTTAAGCCTCTGTTTCGGAGCGAGTCTGCCATCAATTTAGGGAAATTGTATAGAACCAGTTTGATTTCATGCTGATTAACATAAAGGTACATAACCTGAAACAGTGTGAAACGGTTTTAAAATTTTGTATTCATGTACTGAAACATTTGATCAAAATGTCTCACAGGAATGTGGATAAAGATTCATGTTCAGGGTTGTGCCACCATGGATGCCAAATCACATCAGACACTTCTCCCTTTGTGAGCGGTTTCGATGTAATAGATTCACGATGCCAGTTTTGCTCAGGTTCACTTCACACTGGCAGCATGACTCTGGATGTTTAGCGTCTGCACACACACACGTCACATTGGTCCACACGAGGTTGACCTGAGGTCCGAGCCACTGTGTCCCGCAGCATTACCACTAGTTGGATGGATGGATGGATGATTTTGAGTTTCCCTCTTGTGTCGGTTTGGGTTGGCAGCTTTGTGAAGGGTCTCAGTGGATTGCTACGACATAGCTGGATATATTTATGTCAACATTTCATCCGTCATATCATAAAAATATCTGTCTGACTGAATGTACATCCATTCATTTTTATAACCGCTTAATCTGAAACTGAATGCACAATTAATGATGTTTGTGATTTATTGCTGTAAATGTCATGTTAGCCTGCTTGTGGTTAGTTCACAAAGCGCGTGAAAATATTTTGGCGGATCCATCAGTTAGCCCAGCCAGTCAGTCTGAGCCCTCTGCAGATGAGGGGTGTCTCCATAAAGCCCCAGATTTGACTGAGAACAGCGTAACGTGTCTGTTCTGTCCTCCCCACGCCCAGCCAGGGATTCAAAAGTCATTCAAGAGTTGTGTAATTAGCTGGAGTTTAATTAAAGGACACATAAAAAAAAAAGCTAATTAAAGAGGCTTATAAAGAAGAAAATGAGACACTCAAAAAGGACGAACTTCACCATTCAGAGGCCTGCTTCACATGATGAAGGGAGTCTGTGTTACTGGGGCTGGTACTTTGTGAAGCTTAACAAAACACACTTTAAATGTAGGATATTGTTCTTCAAACTGCCACAAAGAATTAGTCCTCGTCGTGGGCTTTGCACAACACGCAGAATTGAATGGTTAAATCAACATTTAAAGATCTGCTCATTGATTAATCCTTTATTTTGTAGAACCACAAATAGAACAATGTTAATTGTAAAATGTGGTGGTTTATGCAGTTTATAAGTTATACTCCAGCATTTTCCATTAAAATTCGACGCTAACCGTACTAGCTTCTTTAATTTCTTTTTATATATATCCAGAAATGATTCAGACAAAATAATTGTCATTCGCTAAAAGACTTTTACTGAAGTTGTAAATTATCCTCGGGGCTTTAAAACGAGCTTTGTTTTGGCAACTACGGTACTTTGGCAGAACTTTCATTTTCCTAAAAACGTAGCGTTGGAATGACGCTCCTCTCGTAAAGATCATGCTAGTTTTGGAAATTATTTCAGCATACAGAATTCATTTTTTGATTGTTGCCATGATTTAAAGAGAGCTGATATTTGGGGGGGGGGGGGGCTTAAAAATAGAAAGACCCTGTAGCTCTGAAATCAAATGAAGAAATATGACTATTTAATTTGGAATAATTCAGTTACTGGTGTTAAACCAGGAATCTCTCAACTCATTAGTGGTGAAAAATGGAAACTTGGATTATATGCCCCCCCCAATTAAATCAATTTATGCGATCTCAACTTTCAACAAATGATAAAAAACATTATTACCCTCTGCACGTTTGAGGAGCTCTTTCTCTGCCAAGCCTTTTGATGAGGCTGTGGAGTCGCCCAACGGCTTCAGCAGATGTTGCGCTACACTGAGCCGGACTCGTATCAGACCCGTTGAGCGATCGTCTTCGATTGGGGCACTTTGAGGTGACAGCAGCACGGTTCAGTCACAGAAGTGGTGCTACTTTGACCCATCAGCTTTTTCAACACACTTTCCTTGGTGTGCAAAAAAAAAAGAAGAAAAAAAAAATCTCCAGACTCAACCTGGAACTTCTTTTCCTTCAGAGCAGTCTCCTTTACAGAGAAGCTGGCATGACCTTGTTTCCTTGGGAGTGAAAGATACAGAAAGCTGGTGGGGCTGGGCAAGGAAGAGGAAGGGTGGCAGAAGGAGGAGGAAGAGGCGGGGGGGGGGGGGGGGGCTATAGTGGAAGAGGTGGGGTAACTTCAAAACCAAGATCAAAAGGAATAAATAATTGTTTCTGCTGGTTTTGTTGTTGTGATACGGATCGGTGAAGCAGCAAGTGGCACGCATGAAGCTTTGATTTGAGGCAGCCTTCCTGTAGAGGGCTCCTTCTGTCGGCTGCTGAGCAGAGAGTAGCGGGGCCACTGATTAAAGTCCTGTTTGTTTTTAATCTTCTCTTTTGCCCAGGGTAGGCCCACAGAGACGGAGAGATCCTGTTGGAGGGTGGGGGGTGATTTTCTCCTCTGGGGACCAGTTCTGAAAAGGAGGCATTGAGCGTAGCATCTCTAGACACCGGTTGAGGAGTGAGGGATGGTCAGAGGAGGGTGAATGGTTTTCAATCTGATGTAAACTAGACAATAATAAGAATGTATTAAGTGACTGAATCAAAAAGTTTGAGTTTTAGTGGGTGGGAGTGGAGAGAAAATTCTACCAGCAAGTTTTGATCTATATGTGAAGGGGATTACCTGATGAGTTGTTCCACAATTTTGGTGCAGCGACAGAAGGTTCTGTCCCACCTGACCAATAGACGGGTGTACGGGTAAACACATTAGCAAAGGTGCAATAAGGCCTTTCCTTTTTGCTGATGTCATCTATTTGATGCGAGGGATCCCCCACCGACTATTGGCTGCATGTTGAATGTCAGAGATCGGGGGGGGGGGGGGGGGGTTGGAACCCACTTGGCCACTTAAAATCACAACAAAGGAACACATTCTGCAGATGAAGCACACACACATTTACACGCATCCTCAAATTTGAACACATAACTCAACCGACAGTTGTTTATTTTCTAGTCACTGAATTGCCCCGGAGTCGGCTTATCATTCCACTTTGTAGTTAAAATGACACACAATGAATAATGACTTTGAGTAAATTAAAAGTTATTCCTCTGGACAGAAGCTTTACACAAGCTGAGTGCCCTGAGACAAGATAAGATACATTTTCTCTTTCCTACAGTAACCTGCAACACACGGTGCATATATTTACATTCATTTCAATGTCATATTCACAGATGAAATAGTTTGTGCCTCCAGACCTCTCCATTGAACACGGTGAATATTTGATCTGTGATCCTACTGATTTGCATCAACGCCATGTGTGACGCCAAAACGCTTTGATTCTGGCAGAAATCCAGTATTGGCAAAAGTGTCATCAGAATTGCTGAAAGAATGAAATAGAGTTGCTGAAGCAAACATTGCTGGGAGCATTGGATCTTATGGACATGTGACGAGACCACGGAAGGCAGCGTTTTCCGTCCCTGACGGTAAACAGCCGCCCCGTCCACAGGCCTGTCAGTGTTAGAGACAGAGCTCGTTAAGAGCTGACATCAAACGCTTACGGAGACTGACGATTTAAATATTGAATCGACTACAGCGCCGGCTCGGCTTGCAGGCAGATCGGAGCTGGAACATGCTGACACTAAGACAGATGTATATTTTATCAGTCGCTTCCCAGCTAAACTGCTTAATGGCTTCAGGGACGAGGCAGATGAAAGTCACACCTGCAGATCTGCTGCGACGTCGCTTGTGTTTGTTGTACTGCGAGTGACAAAGACCACCGGTTGCCCTCTCCTTCCACCTTCCTCTGTCCCTGCCCCACAGTTTTCCTTGCATGCGGATTCACTCAGGAAAGAGGGATCAGAAAAGAGGTCCCCCCCTTGCCAGGCCCCAGGCAGCTGCAGTGACCTCCATATGGAAGAAATATGGAAAAACCATGTAACAGCGACTATTCAGGGATTGCATTTAATATTTTGTGTATTTCCAAGGAGCCAATAAAAGGTGTTGAAAAAGGAAATTATTACATCACGAGAAATTTAGATCAACAAAGACAAAGAGTCTCACCAGTTTTGCTGCTGTGGTTCATATTACTGTAGAATAAACAGGGCATTTGTCACAGACAGACACTTTTAGGAGGAACTGATGTTTGTATATTTTTTTTTATGTATTGCAATATCGCTTTCAGTATAATTTGAATAAAATTCCACATAACTGGATGAATAAACAACAAATCCCAGCTGTTTGCATCTTTTTTTCCCCATTTTCAGCGCAGACCTGGTGCGTGCAGACACTGAGACAGATTTGTCTCTTCTTCTAGGCTTTTGGAAGGCAGGAAACATTTGCTCTCACCAACAAGACCAAATCCATTCTCAGAAAAGAACCATCAAAAATACATCAAGAATTCTGGCATGCCAGCCAGGCTGGATGGAAAAGACTCACAGAAGTGAGTGCATCAGCAACATGTGTATATATGTAACACAGCTGGTTCCTCATGTAACGACGGAGTTACATTCTGAAGACCCCCCCCCCCCCCCTTCATTAAGATAGAAGTCACTGTCCAATCCTGGAAAACAAAGTGTCTTTGGTCTTAATTGAGTAAACTTCAAAGTTCTCTGGTAGCTCTGTATTCGTTTCCATCAGTCTCTAAGTCCCTTTAAGACATTCAAGTCAAAAGGGAATTGACTTGAGTGTCTTAAAGGGTCCACTTTAAAATAGCGCAGGACACGCTTTGCGTCCACCCCTCCACCCTGGATGTGAGAGGTGTGGGGCATATATTTCACATCGAACATTGAATAAAATGATCACGAATTTTCAACATTTTGATCTCAGCATTGAGAGCAGATAAAAGGCTCCAAAGTGCATCTGAAAAAAGGAGCTTACATTTTCTGTGATATTAAACCTAAGTCAAGTCTTTGATCTTTTAATCCTGTGCTCATAAGGTTGTGAGATAAGCAGGCGTGACTAACGTCTCCTCTAATAGTCAAGAAAGAGCAGCATCCACATAACGAGCTCTTTGACCCCCTTTTGAAGACAAATTGGACTGAAATATTTAATGGGTCCTTCATTTCAATAGAATTCTGATTAAATCCAAAGGAAAGATGGCCGGTCATGTTAACAGGGCTGTTGAAGACAGTGGGGGTGTGTCTGTTTTTCACTGTCTTCCACATGTCTTGTCCTGTAGCTGTCTTCGTGTAGCTGGTGCGAGGTGCCGTAACCTCCAGTGCTGAACGCAGGTTGTCAGCGCTACGTGTAATTACTGACGGCGTCTCTCTGCCTGTAGTATTTGGACCATGGCTGTGAAGCCAAACCAGAATCAAAGCCACCCACGTAAAATAAGATAAATGCAGGATCCTTAAGAAATAAACACAGTAGAAGCTTTAGGAGGGGATTAAGCGTGTCCATCAATTTGTTATTAAAGAATATTTATTGCTGTAAAGTTGTGGCAATATTTAAAAGGGGAAAAAGAGATCCTGAATCCACATGTGTATCTGGATCCCCTGAAATGTTTCGCTGCTATACAAAATTTCACATAAATTGTTTGTCAGTTTTTTGAGCCGTCATGTGCACAATTCTTTTTTAAATTAAAATAGATGGGAGAAGGCATGACCTCATTCAACTGTCACTGGAAGAGGTAAAGATTACAAGTTGGAAAGATATGATACTCCCTTCCTAGAAATGAACTTCCTTGCATGCGTTTGGAGAGGTTACTGTGAAGACGCTACCATTTTTGCATGTCAAGTATGTCGAGTTTTGAGTTGATTTTAAAGGGAATCTGACTTTCGCTTCCCATGAAAGATAAGAAAAAGAGGACCAATCAGCAACTCTAGCTCAAAGTTTAAAACTCATTCTCTCAGGAACACAAAAGATTTTAAAATTATTCGCCGTGTTTTAAATTAAAGTTCAATTAAATATGAAGCAAACCTGAACAGTTCGGTTTGCACCTCGTACCCTGTTCAGACACCTGCTGAGTCTGAACAGCAAGTCTGAGACGGCCCTGATTCATGTGTGGCATGAAGTCTATAGTGTAATTCTGTAAAACACTGAAATAATAGCTGACTGTTACCCTCTGCAGGGCGCCGACGGATCGTCTAATCACATCCAAAGATTAGCGTCTCCTGTGTGCGGCTTTGGAAGAACAGCCGGGTAACAATTTCCCTCTGGCTCTCCCACAGTCTCTCTCGGCTGAAACATTAATTGGGTGACACACATTCCTGCATCCGTCTCCGTCTCCGTCTCTCTCTCTCTCTCTCTGTATCTCTTTAAGTGTCTCTGTCTCACACGCAGGCAACAGCATTTAAATAGCTCTAATGCTTTCATCTCGTATTCTCTTTGCACCATTGTTATGCAACCAAAGACACTGGCGAATCGCTTTCTGATTCTATGCTTCTTACTTCTTTGCAAAAAAAATCTTCTAAGACAAATTGCACTCCGTGTGAATTGGTGTTGGGAGTGTGAGGTTCAACAAGGGCAATTTGCTTAATGACTGGTCTTTGGGACAAGGCCCCACCACAGAGCTATATTCATATATCACATTTGAATTTTTTACACTTCTATCGTGTGGCTTGTTTTCATCTCTCCTTTTGATGCTGGTTAAAGGAGAAGGCAGCCATTGTGCTCGCTGGCCTGCAGGCATGTTGTGAGCCACGCAGAGTGAGTTATTGGGCTGGCTAAATGTCAGGCACACATGACCACGCTCACATAGCTTAATGCAGGCCTGTGTCTGGCCCGTTGTCCCTGTCCCACCCCAAACGCTGTGTGTCTTTATCCCTTTGTCTCCCAGCCTTGTCCCTCTGTCTCAGATGTAGTTGCCATCTGGTCTGCATCCACATCTGTGGATATCCTTCCTACAAAGCCTGGACAGCAGCGCTCTTTGTGCAGTGACTCTTTGCGCTCTGAGGCACCTGCCATGGCTTAAATCACTTTCCCCATGCAAAAAGAGGCGAGCCCGTTTTGTTGTGTTGCACTTCCGAGGATATCCTCACAGCTTTGGAGACTGGAATGTTGCTTTTGCTTCGGGACCTTACAGAGGAACAATTCAGCGGCTCGTAAGGCTATAGAACAGATCATCAATAGAAGGAAACATGCCTGTGATTATAGAGGTGGGGGGGGGGGGGGGGGGGCACTGATTGTGTTTGGGGAAAACTTAAACATAGACAGACTTGTTAATTTGTGTTTATCAAATGAACTAAAATCACTTCTCTTTTTGATTCCCTTTTTTTCTCTTTTACTGGCTTCAAACAAATATAAGAACGCAAAGACTAATTATTCTTCCCCATGTTTGGCTTTGGCAACATTTTACTCCACAGATGGGTTCAATATGGGATCAGTCACTGCTGTGACACAGATGCTTCCCACTGGGCCAAACGAGTAGACATTTGATTTATTATAGAACACTACAATATGCACCATGGACTGTGTTAAATAAATCTGTTTGTGGAATGTCTCAGGCAGCTTGTTTTAAATCTCCATCAGAATTATATGAATACACAGCATTAAAACACTTTTTTTTTAGTTTTTGTGTCCTTGTTTAACTGGGCACAAAATGAAGAAGACTCTCAAGACGATGTTTAACTCTTTAACTGTTTTGTTATGTGCAGCGCACAACAAATATCAGATTCTGTTGTTTTTAATATCTCATCAAAGAACGCTATTTTATTGCGTGGCAAATGAAAGAAAAATGTTACTCACACATGACTGAAGCGTTTTGATTAAAGATGGAAAATATTTGATGCATTATCATCTTTGAAATATGCATGGCTGTTTAACATTGTCCATGCACGCAAAGCTCTAGTTGCACAACATTATTTTCTATTGAGTAATTGTATTGTCATTAATGCATAGTTGTAATATCTGCATATATAATATATGTCACAAAAATATTTGATCAAATCTTGTTTGAAATGAAACTCTCGTGATAGTTGAGTAGAGAAGAGAATGCCCTTGCACGTTTAGGATGCAGTTTATGACCTCCGCCGAGGCGAGAAAGAGAGTGAGAGAGAGAAGTAGACAGAACCCAATACAATAACTAATAATAGTGGTTCATACTGCTATACAGGAAATACTGAAACTACAGATGCTAATGGTAGCAGTGATGAGAACTACAGATGCTAATGTTAGCAGTGATGAGAACAGTTGGGCTGATGATGTGCAGCAAGGCGTGATTGTCACAGATCCATGTTCTGCAGCTCCATGGACAGAAGGGCCTGCAAACTGAGACAGATGGAGAACCGGAGAGAAAGAGAGCAAACGACAAAGAAGAAAAGAAGTCAGTGACGTGTGTTTACAGGCCAAAGAACCCTGTATCCCCAAATTTAATGAATTGGAACATTTCAATTGTTTCAATCGTGAGTTTGAGACGGTCTGCAACATTTGTTAAAATAGGATAAACAGCGTTGAACACTTCAAAACAAACTCCTGGAACAACTCAAAATGCACTACAAGTAGGACTTCAAAGGTTCCACCCACAACAGCAACTCAAACATGCATGTGAGAAAACACTTATTGCATGTGAAACCATGTTTTTAAGGTGAGTATGGCAATAAAGCATTTCAATTGGCCGGTAATCTGATGCATCGGCGTCCAGCTCGCCGCCCGTCGATCCACTTGCCTTGTTTGGTTACCATCGGTCTGCTGCCAGAGATTTGAGCAGCGTGAGCTTGCCAGGGTCTGACCCAAAGTTGGAGTTGAGGGGTGTTTTCAGCTCTTATAAATAACACAGAACACACCCAGGCCTTGCAAGCCTTTCCAAAATGATCACACATGTTCTACACATCCTTTTTTGGTAAATAAAAGAAAAACGGGATTATGATGTAAATGCACAAACGCAGCAGAGGCTGAACTACCTGCTGCTTCCGTCCATTTTCAGTGTCAAATTTCATTTTATTTTATTTTTCAGCAGTATATGAGCAAAAGAAAAGAAAATTGAAAACACATAACTTGCGCCAGAGTTCCGACTCCAATGAGATAACACATGCTCTCTTCATGTTTTGACGGTGGCACAGAAGTCTGAGGCGGAGCGGCATTACCACCCAGCATGACACGGTGAAAGTGATTTTACACTTCAATTGTGTTTTTAAAATATATACAGATTTCTGTGCTGCGGGCAGCATAACATGACGGCGCAGTGATCCTTAACTTCGGATCGCCGTCAAACAGCCTGAATTGTGAGAGACTGTGATCACAGTGAGCTGGGTACTGTGATAATCCTATTTCAGGGCTCCTGAGGTCTCGCACAGCCTTTCAAATGTGTTATTTATGTAATTATTGTGCTCTTGATTTGCGGATTGTCAACAGTAGATTGAAGATGAAGCCCTTTGTCAATTAAAGCGATCTGCATTTGAAGTTGGCATCATCCACCACTACAGAGGCAGCAGCCTCTCTGATGTGCAGCCTTGAATACAAGAAAGTGCATGTAATCAAATATTGTTTCCTATTGTTGTTTACTTGGAGTTTTCTCTGAAGTTAATTCTGAGAGACTTTCACAATGAATCCCTTTGAGCTGCACATCAGAGGGAGAACTTTAAATCAAATACTTTTGGATTTTGGCTTTCTCATGGAAAGTTATTTCAGAGATTTATTTCAAACGGCTCGTCTTTTCAAGCTGATCTAAAGCGTTTGGCATTTTAGAAATGTGCGATTCTCTCCAAAGCTGTCATCAAACCAGACTGAACTCAAACTTTCCACAAACACGAGTTCAGATGAATGCGTTTTGGTGCTTCTTGGAATTTTCTCTCCGGATGTCTAGGATTGTTATTGTAACTTGACTGATTTCTAATTTGGCATTACAAGTTCCCCTGTGGATTGTGATATGATTTGATTTCATTCTTACTGGAAATGCGCCATTTGGGAAGGGATCTTACTGTGAAAGTCATGATCCAGTTTTGAAATGCAAATTTGGAAGGCTGAACTGGTTCAGAAATCAACATATGTGGTGCCAACCAGATCAAGGGAAGTTGTGCTTCCTTTCAAGGGTTCTATTTATTTTTGCTTTGCCATGCCTTTCCTATAATAGCAAGAAGAGACAGAATGAGATGATCTGCCTGCTTGTTTGTTTTTGTTTTCATACTGTTCTTTATGTGCGCCTTTATTGTGGATGTTCATTAATTAGCTGAAGGGGGGGGGGGGGGGGGGGTGGTTATGCAGTATATATTCCTCTGAAAACCAGAGTGACTTCCAAATCTCTGATGACAAGCCAATGCTAAATTTACTCAGAAATAGTTACAGCATCACTCTTACTTTAACTAAATAATTAACTAAAAACCTAACTTGTTGCTTAACATTTTATTTACGCTTAGAATGAAACCAATATAGAGACAAAGCTGTTAGCTAGCTGTTCTGATTATCAATGAAAATGCACGTCTTGCAAAAATTAATACCTCGAGAAGGTGAATTTTCACACATACGCATTGCATGGAAGAAAAGCAAAACCTTTCTGGCCGGTCACATGAAGGATCTGTTGCTGTAGGTTTTTCATTTTTCATTCTCTACAGCATTTAGATATGCAGCACGCTGTTCCAAGAGATGAGTGTTTAGACATAGAAGAACACAGCTGACCATGTGAAGTGTGATGCCTTAAAGTGCTCAACAACGTGTAGTACCCAAGTCCCGATCGGTGGTCTCTGTTTGCCTTGGGTATGAGCCTGGTGCAGGCAGTTTAAGAAACTAAATTTCCCTTCAGGGACAAATAAAGTTTTCTCAACACATTCCCAGTGCACACTTCAGCATCACAGCAAGCCAAAAAATTAACAATACATGTTTTAAAAATACTCCCCGTATTCTTGCGTCCTCCAAGAGGAGAACGAAGGAGTCGGAGTGGGTGGCGATCCGAAAAACTTCAGACAACAAACATTTCTTTTGACTCTACTTGGCCAAGTCTGAATCAAAGCATTGGAAGCGATCTTCTCTTTCATCTCTGTGAAGCTCTGAAGGAAAGAGCGGTGTCCAACCATGGCTGTGAACTTCCAGCTTAGTGCAGTGAAGGCCAGATTCTTCCTTTGAGTGTATTTTTTTTCCCCTCTCTAACCTTTTGATCTAAATCTTCTTAACTTTAAATTAAGTACTTCAGCCTCTCGACAATTCAGACCTTTCATGTAACTCTATGCCTTGAGATGTAAATCCTCTTGATGACTGTTGATCAAGTACAGCTGGAACTTAAATATAGACATTCTATCTCAGTCAATGTAGAATGCAGAAAATCACTTGTCAAAGGGAGAATGAAAATCAGAGCTCCAGGTCTGACATGTGTTGGAAGTTTTGTTTTATCTTTATTTAGGTGAATGTTTTCATCCTGTTATACTGACCATTCCATTCCATTCTCAATTATATATGGAGAATTGTCACACAATTCTTCCATGAATCCCTCTCGGTCCAATGATGCAACTCCATATAATACTGTACAAACTAGGGCTAATTCCTTTTCAACAAGCTCAAATAAAATGTAAAATAAAACCAGTCTTCTTGAAGTTAAAACATTTATCATTTTTTCTATATGCTCTAAAATCCACTTTGCTAAATTATTACAGATGATGAAAGCACAAACACACAAACGCACACACACACACACACACACACACACACACACCAATTGTGAGTCATGGAGTAGACAGAAACCCCACCATGTTATTGGCATGAGAATCGGCAAATGACAAAATGTCATGATTCAGCTTTGTAAACTACCGTAGGCTCAGCTATTAATACCAAATCAAAGAGGAGCCAGCGTGGAGCTTTGGGGACCCAGAGAGTCAAGCGAAGAAAGGCTGAGCATGGCAATAATTACAATATGTCTTCTGGAGGAATCAAACCGTTTATTGCACTTATTGCAAATGACTGACATTGATAAAAAAAAAAAAAAATCCAGATCAACAGCAATGAATCACTTGGATGAGGAAGGAGCAGGGCTGAAGAAAGAAATATGTCCATACCAATTTAAAGGTCAGGGTCAGGGCATTTTCTTTGCTGTATTATTTTATTTTATTTTTTTATTATTATTATTTATCATCCATCCATTTTCGTGTAGAAGAGACGGTCGTTTCATTTACAGCCGCTTTTCCATTCGGCAGGTCACTGGACTTGCTGGAGCCTATCCCAGCTTGCTCTGGGCGAGAGGCGCCGTATACGCCGAACGCGTCACCAGCGCATCGCGGCGCCACACGGAGACAGACAACCATTCACACACGCACAGTCATACACTGTGGACAATTAATTATCCATTCACCAAACTCGATATGCAGGACAGTAAGAAAGAGACATTCCTGCACCTGAGCCTACCCCGACCTTCCTGTGCCAGCGTTGGGCCAGACGGCCGGTGGAATAAGAGAAGTCCCTGATGCTCTGTGCTTGGTGCTGCTAAACAGGCTTTTGTATTTGCTTTACACTGTGCTCCATCACTGGCACTTTGGACAGCATAAGGGCTCCGCTGCCAAGGGAGCTCCGTGCTGTTGTTCTTTTCATCTGCGTTAAGCCACTTGGCCTGCAGCAGAATGGACATGGAGGAGAAAGAATGAGCAGAGAGACTTGTGGGATATGGCAGGATTCCTCTCCACCCCCCCTCTGGGACATGTTTCCCCTGCATCTTATCCTCACACCCTTGGTCTGATTCAGCGTGAATTCCTTGGAACATATTGGTACCTCTTAATTCAATGCATGCCAACAGGCTTTTAATGTATTTAAAATTTGGATGCTGTTCAAAGGATGCTATAATTCCACTTAAATGGGCCTTTTGAAGGTTTTATCGTGTTCTTTCTCTTCTGGCTAATCTTGGAGCCCCTCCATATGCCAAAGCAATTTTTATGATGTCAATTAAGCTTGATATTAGCATAACACTACTTTCAAAAAACGTTTTTAGGAAAGACTGATGTTTTTTTTAAATATTTGTTTTTACTCCAATGATTTATTTTTAGGAGTTTCAACGTTGAACAACCTCACTAAAAATACAAACTTAGGTCTTTGTCTCTTTTGTCCTGATATTATAGTTTAGATGGCCAGAGATTTCTCCAAACACAGCTCGCTTGCATTTCCCCAAGTGCAAATAAAGGTCGTGCTATTGTTGGAGATATCGGTAGTCACTTTTATTTCTCCAAAGAACTGTAGTAATTGCCACAGAGTATTCAGAATCAATTAATTACCACAAGGGCTTCAATCCAGAGCAGAGCGAAACACACAGAAAATGTGTAAATGTGACCCGGGGGGGGGGCATGAATTCTTTACAGATATCTATCATTTTTTTAGTGGTAGTTAGTTGAGCCTTGTTATTTCTAAGCAGGGAGAGCTTGGGACCCATTCCACCCCCCCCCCCCCCCCACCCCCCCAAAGAGACAGTGTAGGCCCCACTCAGGGGAAAACTCATGACGCTGCATTGTGTTCTTGTTTGTGAGAGTAGTAGCACCAAATAATTGCGCAGTAAGCATTCTATTAGTGTGTGTTATAGGTTTATTTAAATTATGATTAACAGCTTCATTTACCAAATCATTCAAAGTAACTGTTAATTAGGCAAGAGCGCCTAACTGGGCGGAAGGGCCTATTGTTTTTGCAACTATATCGTAGCGTTTAATATGTCGATGCACGGCCATGGTGGTGTAGTGGGTAGCGCTGTCAGCTTCCATTAGGAAGGTACTGCATGGGGTCGAATCCTAGGATTGCAGCACGGTTTCTTCTTGCTTTTTGCAAGGCTATCGCTTTATAATGTGAAATGTTAATTCCATTAAGGAATCCAAATCCCGCCTCTCACACGTAGCCATCTTGGATAGGCTCCATCAGACCCGTGACCCGCAAGGCAAGTAAGCAGCTATAGATTAGATGATTGCAATCGTCTCGTCGACAAGAAAATGGAGGGATAATTTCCTTGAAAGGAGATTAAGAGCCATTCCTGTGCTACTTTGAAACTGAGCCCGCACTCCCCCAATTTTTTTTTTTTTTTTCTGTTGCAGCACACAAAGTCTCTCACACTGATTGACAGAGTTAGAAAGTGCTTTCAATGCTGCTGTCTGTCAGCAACTCTGGCACCTTGGAAACGCTTTAGGTTTGACCCTGACTCTGCTGAGAGGATGTGGTCAGCAATGACAAAACTAGTTTGAACTCTTGTATGGAGGATCTGTTAAAAGGGGGTTCAGATCAAAGCAGCCTGAGTGGGTCAAAATTACCTTGACCATCTGACAACATTTTGCAGGGGGCGGGAGTAATTGGCGATGTAGAGGGTAGATTACCATTTTGCTGTGAAGATTTTTCCCAAAGACATCAGATCAAAGCGGAGTGAAGCTTTTATTTCATCTCCTCTTCCTCCTTCCTCTCGGTGTTAACTGGCTAATTTCGGCTGGTGCTTTACGCTGTTCGCTACGATGTGAGATACTTTTGTCGTGATCAGGGGAAGTACCACATGGACTTCTGTGAGCTCTTGATTTTCTTCCATCGCAAAATTTCACAATACAATTTCTCATTAAACTTGTCACCTTCACCAGGTTAAAAAAAAAAGTCCAATGTTTTGCTTTCCGATTAAATACCTGCTAAACTAATAGCATTACGTTCACCGTAGAGTGTTCTGTGGGAACGATAGTATGATAGTGTTGGTTTAAAAGTGTTCCCAAGGATTTTCAAAAAGGTTCCAAATCTCTCACTGCCAGAGCTTTGTGAGCAGCGAGCAAGATCTCAGAAATAACCTGATCTGTCCGTCCAGGCAAAGATTTTTTTGAAGCAGTAATGAGCCGTGGCAGTTACTTGCTGGAAGCTCTGTATGAGTAAATGGACAAGAGGAGACGAGCCATAATAGATTATAATCAGACGGAAACCTGAACTGCTGCTCTCTCTGGTCTTTCAGCAAAATCTCCAGGATATTATTCCAACTGGTATAAATGCATATACTTCCCTCTGATTTTATTCCAGAGAACTGCTACTGCATTTTTTAAATCTGCGCCAAAATCTGCAGTTTCTTTAAGTACCCATACATTTTTTTTAATGGTACATGACAGTGGTAACTGCTCTTGTTTTGCTAAAATCAACTTGCCTTGGCTCATTAGTGGAGTTCACTTCCGTTGTAACGTAGGCCATGCTGATTCCAGCCTACATGTGAGGCAGTCCTTTAAAGACGGATCGCTTTTGAAGCCCGCTGGTCGAGCTGTTCAAAGCCGCAGCTGTTTTTTTTTTGTGGTGTTTGACAGCTTTAATTGATGTTTATTTTGGCATCAAGTTTAATTCCTTTCATGCAAATGTCCTGCATGCAGTGAAATGGGTCAGGGCAGCACTAGGTGGGCGCAGTTTGTGTGCGCCAGGATAAGAGCAAAGCGCTTAACGAATTTACATTTTAGATCACAACATATCAACGACCAGGGCACAACAAAAAGCACCCATCAAACTGCTTAAAATGAAAAATGGCCTCACATGTCTCTTTGATTAGATAACGGGGGAGGCATCTTAATATGTCTTAATGTCTTAAGAATTGTCTTAATTTAACAGGGTCTAATAATTATAATAACAGGGCTGTAAGTCTGAATTTCATATCCATTTCCTCTGTGAAAATGACACATTCCATTCAGATTTCTCTTTTGATGCATTATGAGGGATTTGCTTAATAAATGTTTCTCCATCTTTGATGTTTGAGCTCTTTGGCTCTGCTCTGTAGAAGGTTTGCTGCCCACCTGTAGACCTGCAGAGAGAAGTCTGCTTCTCAGACATTTTGGCTCACCACATGTCCCCCCCCCGTTTTCCCTCCATCAGGTCTGACATCACCAAGGAGGCACGCAGGGGCCTCCTCATCTGCTCCCAATTACAGCCTTGCAAACTCCTCCGAGGAAAAGCCTTTAAACTGTTATGAAACCGAGAGGAACAACTTGAGACGTCGAGAAAACATTCCAGTGACAAGGCTCGCCAACAGCAGGTCTTGAAGGGTGTGGATCCGTGTGAGATCATTCAGTGACACTTTCCATCAAAGCAAAGCATCAGCAAGGCTTAGAGGATATTACCACAGGCACTATTGTGGAAGTGGATGTGGAAATGTAAGATATTCTGGCAGAGCAAGCAAAGTCTGGATGCATCGCAGCCCATAAGAATGAATAGGAATACGATGCTGTCTCCCATTCCAAAATAATTTGTGGACGAATAAACCAAACACATGACCTAACTTCTTTTTGAACTTTGAGGTTGTCTTGTGCCAGAAATATGAGGGGCCTTAATATCCAAAGAGTTCAAAAATAAAATGGAACAAATGGCCCTTCACATTTGTTGCTGTTTTTGGGTCGGTGTCAGCGGTCTCTTTGCATACTCAGATTTATCCTGAGCCATTTCTCACTTTTGAAAAAGCCGTTCTGCTTTGATAGATGGAGCGAGATCCGTGCTTACTGAGAAAACAGTTCTAATCTTGGATTATGCTGTGCTACCAGTTTTAAGGTTCAGAGTTACAGTAGGAGTGACCGTTCATCAAAGTCAGACAGAGAAGCGAAAACAACGCTCAGACATTGTGGACAGCCGTTATGAGTCTGCTGTGGTCAGACTGGGAATGAACAATTCCAACTTACATTATATACCACCAAGGGAGGTTATGTTTTTGACCGTTTGATCGTCCGTCTGTTAGGAGGATTATGGAAAAACTGCTGGATGGATCTTGATGAAAAAAAAAATCTGAAGATGAGTCTTGGTCTAACTTAGATCCCATTAAATTTTAAGAGTTATCCGGATACCTGTCTTGATACCCCCCAAAAAAACTGATTAAAAGTGGAGTATTCGTTTTATTATGTCAAACTCACAATTTTGCAGGTTCAACGGAAAAATAAAGTTGTTGTTTTTTCTGTCACCGGCTCAATTCTGCAAAATGAAAAAGATATTTCCAATTTAAATAGGTCAGTTGCACTTATATCCATGAATTAACGTTCGCCGTCTCCTTATCTTCGAAAATAAAGACCTGCAAGGATTAATGTCGTAAAAAAAGACTGTATCTGCAGAGATATTGACTCAAAATATTCCGTCTGTCCTAAACACACTGAGCGCTGCAAGGATTCCGTCTGTCAGTTCATGTGAAACCACCCAAGTGTCTGAACAGTGTAAAACAGAGCCGGCGATGCTTCACTGCCCCGTTAGAGTCACGCCGGCAGTGTGGCTGTGAATCGAGTAACTGGCAAACACAATGTTTGAACAGGTGATTGTGAAGGTCACTGGCCTGATGGAGAATCTTTCAGTAGCCCCATTCAGGCAGTGTTTTCATTTCCACTCCTCTTGGGTCTTTATTCTACCCCGACGTCTGTCTGAACGCAGCGAAGGCGTAACGGGGTGTCAGTTTGTTCCACCTCAGTCACACCTCTGTGGGGTAGTAACAGCCGTCTATGGATGTGATGTTGAATGGGTGTGACACTGTAGTAATATGTTCATATGTGTAACAGGAAGTCTGGCATTTGAAGAATAAGCACAGAAGATGCCGGCTCACCGGGGAGATCGTCGGCTTTTATGCTCGCTGTGACATCATGCACCGCACCTCTTAAGGTCGCGTTCAGACAGACGCTAGGGCGGAATCAACGCCCAAAAGGCCTGCCTGGATGGGATTACTGGGACACATCAGGCTGGTCCAGTTTGAACACACCAAAGGGGTCACAGAGAATGGTCACTGTTGTACTATACCTGTCCGGAGAGTTGTATTATATAGCTATAAAGCACTCTGATGCATGCCTTCAATGCATTATCATTGAAACGCGAGGCAAGGATAACTGTTGCCATGCACAATGAAAGCTATGAATAAATCATCAGAGATGTGCGACCATTCGATTACCATCCCCACCAGTTATAATCATTCATATTAGTCTAATAAATACAAAATAATACTTATACTAATAAATCTTTTTTGCAGCAGTCTTGTTTGAAATAGCCTGACTAAAAGCAAAACAACAGACCTGTAGTCTTTTGGTAAAATGACTCAATGTAAAGGTTATATTTAGTAGAAACTGAATAAGGGAGCTCAATTAAGAACTGTTTGTAAGGCTCTTTGATGCTTCACTGGGACGCGCTGTAGACCGTCGGTTGGACAGGGCCCTTCTTTTCTGTGATTACAGTGCAACTTGATCAATTTACACACACGTGTTTGAACTTGATTTCTGTCAAAGTAATCATCACAGTAAATATGAGCCATTATTTATTAATTACATCAAATGATGTAGTTCATTACTGTATATTGGTGTTGTATTATTAAAAACATTTATTCCATCCTATCTTGTGATGTTTAAAGATCAATGGATCCTGTTCCTATTCCGCTCTTTTGCTTCTTATCCCAGTAGGCTACAAAAGCCTCAAGCAAGATGACATCAATGGCCTCTACGGACCCTCCGCCCTCCCTCCCCCCACCTTCAGACCTAATTGTTTGAGCGCCATCCATCCAGCCAGCCAGCTTTTCTTTCTCCGGGGGCACAACTTCATTACAGAAAAGAATTGTCTTATTGTGAAGGCTCAACTGCCCCGTTTTGCAGCAGAGGGTGGGGCCTTGCCGGACACTGGGGCATCACTCAGTGACCCGGCGTCAGGGGTCACTTCACCCACTGTTTGAAAACATCTCACGTAACGCATCGCTGGATAACGGCCCCTTCCTCCCAAATGAGGGCCCTCTCACAGCCCCGCTGAGCTTCAATGCGCTCAAAATCTTAGCTCATCCTTTACAATATTTAATGAAACGCTTAACGTTCTATTACATCATGACTACTTCATCGTAGAGAACATTTGTATTCCATTATTATGTATTTAGGATGATTAAAGACTATCAATACGAGCAGTGTTTTAGACATTTTTAGCTTTTATTTTTGTACAATGTAATCTGACCTACAGCAATGCGGCACTGAATTCTTGTTTAATTCCCCCATTTTCAATTGAAGTTCAGATTTACACCATGAACCTGAAGGCATCGCCCCTTCTCACGATGAAAGGAGTTTGTGGATGGTCATTTGCTAGCGCAGGCAGAATGTCGTGTCTTTGATGGTGGTCTATTTGAAGACTAACAGTTGACCTTGGTCACCATTATGCCAAAAAGGGTGCAATTTCTCTGCAAGGCATGTGCAGTGTCAGGTCCAGTCAGCTTCATGAAACGTGTGGAAACTCTCCATTTTACACCGTAGACACAGAACACCTGGGAGGCACACATCTGTGGGGAGCGCTTTGAAGAGTCAGAGTTTGTGATTAGCTCCTGGAGGAGGCCGCGTGTTTCCTCTCGTGGAGAATGTCGTTCATGTAAAGTATGTGAACTTGAGCACATGCAGCCCCGACAGGATATTGAAACAAACAATTACATAACTAGAAGGGCACTCAATCGAGAGCACACCAATTGTGAAAGGGGCATTTAGGTTGTGGTGACTTATAGGAGCTCAAAAATGTTTTACTGCTTTGCCTCGTGCATTGAATTATCATTGTGTTGTTTTAAATATAAAAAGCTCCAAGAAGACTCCATCCATTACCTACACAGAGAACCGATGCAGTTTCGGAGTCAGTGCTGAGCATACTAAAGCATTTAGCAACTCGAGTGTGAGTGTTGGACTAAAAGGCAACTTAAGAGCAGCATCTTATTCATTTGGACTGTTCATAGTTTGCCAGCTAATCTAATTTAATAATCACAGTTTTACTTTGATTATGTGAAGTGTTTCCCATGCAGGGCTTAGGCAGCTCACTGTGACATCACTGGGTGTGGCTACAGCTGTAACAGAGGAACTACTGACTAAAGCAGAGGTGAGGCATTGAACCGGATTTTCATAACAATGTAAAGACAGAGAGGTCATAGCCAATCATTCATTCATCTTCTCAACCGCTTTTTCCGTTACCGGGACGCCTATCCCAGCAGTCAACAGGCAGGGTACACCCAGGACAAGCCGCCAGTTCATCACAGGGCCACACACAGACAAACACACACAAACCAACGCTACCTTAAGTTATGCTGAGCAAATTTATACTCCTTCGGTCAAATGTAGAAACTTTTTCTGTGAAATAATTAATTCATTAATTCATTCATTTATTTATTTGATAGGGACAGTGCACATTAATGGACATCATTACAAAATAATATAATAGATGTAAATGTGCCGGATTTTAGCAAAAATGCTAATTTACATCCGCAGTCCCTATACATGTAAAAGAAAAACACAACAAGACTTAAAAACGAACGAGAGGTTACAATAAAAACACGGCGCAATACAGTAAATTAAAAGATTTTTAGCTAATGGTTACAGGACTGGTTTACTTTCAACCACTGCTTCAGGTGAGTTTTGAAAGTTTGTAATGTGGGACGCTCCCTAAACTTGAGTGGTTTAGTGGAATGAAAATGTTGAAGGCATTGCTGGGTTTGTTGGTTCTGAGTATTGAAAAAATACCAAATAAAATCAACGTTCATGTTCCATACAGGATAAATGGTAATATCTCCGGTTGTCTTAAAGCATCTTTAGGTTAAAATTGTACCGTTTGTTCTGATGCTTACAAAGAATACTGAGGGTATGCTTGATTTGCACACCTAAAGAAGCAATGGCACTATATTTAGCTGCTTGGAAATGATTGAATTGTTGTTCCAAAGCACAATCCTGAATCATGTTACATATCCATAACATGGATGTAACATGAACTGAGGGCGTTTTATTCCATCCAGCACATCAATTATTCAAACTCCTAACTTTGTTCTTGTCGCTACAGCCCTGTATTCGAGTGTTGAAGCTGGCACTTTAAATAATTTTGCCTGTGGCAGACGCTGGGCTATAAAAGGAATCAATGTGCTTTATTATGCATTTGTTCATTGTAGCATACACTCAGTGAAATATTTTATGAGGGTAAAACCCAGCCAGTTAATGAATTAGTGTTGCTTTTATTGCTTTTCTTCTGAAATCTCCTCAATGCTTTCCTGCCAAGCAACTCCAGGCAGAGGTCTGTGGGGGTGGCGATGAGCCAACCCAGAAATGTTGCTTTTTCTTTTTGTTGTGGAAAAAATATTTTAAGTACTTGGTTCACAATACTGCTTGAGGCATTTCTGTTCCTGCTGAGGGCACGCTGTAACTCCCCCCCCCGGTTAAATGTTATGTTTTACGAGATTTTTGTTCTTAGGTAAACAAAAGAAAAATGTCAGAACATCTGTCTTTTGAAATACACTTTGGATTAGTTGTCAGAAAAATGGCTGCACACATGTAATTTCCTCTCGAGCAAGATCAGTGAAAACATGACCTTTAAGATGGGTCTTATTAGCTCTCAATGCAATGAGCCTTTGTTTAATCACTTGTCCATTCATTTAAAAAAAAACCAACACTTTAGAATTCTTGTGCATGTTACCTTGAAGCCCCTTCTGATTGGATGGCTCCAGTAATTCTAGACCAACATGGGACTAGCCTGTTTTATCGCTAATCTGACAACTTGTGACATCTTCAACAGCAAGCTTAAAACGTAGATTATATTAAATTATACATTTGTGTTACTGTGAAAAGCATCTCCATCAGATCCATCTCTTCCTCTGCTATGGAGGTGAAAGGTTACAGTTCAGCGGACGGAAAGCCTTCCTGTAAAAACGACCCCGAGGTTCACCTCACTGAACCATCGCTGTGTCATTCCAAAACAAGCCTCCTGTCGGGGGATAGAGCTGCTAAATGTTTGGGTATCAGCCCGCCAGGCTCAACACGAATGCTCTGAAAATGATATAACACTGAGTGCAATCTGATCGTGGCCTCAATGATTGAACCCAATGGAGAGTGCAATTTCAAAGCCTGCTGAAACTATTCCAAACACCAGTGGCCTGTTAACGGCCCAGGATTATGAATTCCATGGCGGCTCAGGCTTCTCGGTGCGGGAGACACAGAGCTTAGCTAAATAAACCTTGTCTGGCTGATTGGGCCGACTGGTTCGGCCCTTTGGGGCCGGGAGCGGCCTGGTTTCTCACAGGTCACTGGACGAGCTCAGTGCTACCGCATCATTTACCCTAAACTCACCGCTCCATCCACGAGCAACACCCCACAAGTCACATCTCCGCTCCATCACAGGGGACGGGCCACTTTTGGCGAGAGCATTGTTCGTGGCTCAGCTGGAAATGACAAACGATGTCTGCAGAGGATTCCTCTGTGCTGGTGGAGGCTGATAGCAGAGATCACCGGTCTTCCCTGTGGTGGTGCCGACAGACTCACATTTATTTTTTCTTCTCTCTTCATTAACTATTCACGTTTGCACCTTCTGTGCACATCACCATTGCCACTTGACATGCGTCCACGCAGTTCAAAGAAAGTATTACTTGGAAGTGCGCTCGCCACCCCAGGAGTCGCCCGGCCCAGGACTCCTGCAGAGTGGTGGGTGCTGAGCTCGGACGTGTTTGGATCAGGGATTGCGTTTTCCTCTGAAGATGAGGAAAAGGTTTATAGCGCACTCCCATGGGAGCGTCTCCTGCTCTTTGAAGCTCCTGTATTGGTGACTGTTCCTATCTTGGGAAAGGATTATATTATCTCCTCCCGTTCCTTTCTTTCTCTTCTTCTCCGTCTTTTTCTGACTGTCCATCATCTCAGATTTTGCGTGGCTCTCATAGGATAGCTTCTCCTTGCCCTAGCGTTTCCTGTCCACACAGTTCCCATTTCTCCTTCCCAGAGCACACCCTTCTCTCCATTCGTTGCCCCCCCCCCACTATCTTTCCTCTGCCTCTTCCTCTTTCTCTCTCTCCTCCATTCCACTCTTCCAGCTCACGACAGACTGTGTAATTAATGTGCATCATAAACCTCTCTTTCTATTAGATACCCATTAGTAAACCTGGCAAGCCTGTCATTTTGGACAAAAACACACAGCTCCTTCATTTGATCCTCACATCAAAGGGGGGAACCCCACTGTTTCCGGCTGAATACACTAATTGTGTCCTCGTTCTGGATGGGGCTACACCCCTGCCGCTTCAAAAAAGCAGCCAGTGCCGAGTGCGGATAGGAAAGAGAAGTACAGAAGCAGAAAGTATTGATTATACAGGCCGGAATCTTCTGAACTTTTGATCATGAAAAATTACCGGTGTATTAGCAGCAACTCTGAAAGTCTGCACAAGTGTGTGTGTTCATTTATCGCACAATGCATTTTTATTGAATGCAGACCGTGGAAATATGAAACGTTAATGGCCCTCAGATCTTATTGAAATGTGACGTCAATTGTCAAATGAATAATTCACATTTCTTTCCATTTAATTGGTTCCTCTTGGATACGTTATATATAAAATAACCAAGTTAATAGTTTTGTGGGACAGGAAATTGGGAATGAGGTTATTAGCAGTATGTTTTTGATATTTCACTTCACACAAGCATAACATTCAACGACGCCCGTGAATATAGTGAAACGGGTTATTCCCATTGCATCCAGTGAGACCAATGGCAAACGCATGCCAGGCTGTCTGTCTCTCCCTGCAGATCCTTCGCCTGACACATCACACGCTGAGTCCACACAATGGCCTGAGTCACCACCGCTCCAGGAATCAACACTATACTTCAGTCACGATTGTCTCCTGCCCTTTACGACATCTATGCCCTTTGTTCTTCAAGATAAAGGCAACAGTCACATGTTTAGCTTAAAGCGCCCAGCAGCTGCTCTTGGCTCCGGCTATATGTTTCACATCCCCCTCCTCACCACCAGGCAGCAGTCCCTCTGGAGAAGGCTCCAGGCGTCAGGCCCCTAACATTGTTACAAGGACATAAACACTGACGAACCATTAGATCCCCCTGAATCTAGCTGTCTGGATGCCTCCCATTATGGCTGTTTCCATGGAGAATTCCAAGCATTACGTCGGAATGAGCAAGGTTTGGCCACCAAAGTAGGAGCTCCCTCAGGTCAATGAATAACTACATCAATCAGGCAGGTGCCGAAAGAATTTACCTTTTGTTCTGTGAAACGCTTTTGCCATCAAAGAAACACAACTGAACTCAACACCGATTTCCACTGGAGCTGACAAATGCATCAATAAAAGCCAAATATTTACATCATTTGTTCTGTGATTTGATTTTTGTATCGGGCTAAAATAACTGCATCCCACATTTATTGGGAGGTTTGGAGGTTCACATAATGGTTCGCAACCCCTTCCGTCACCTCCTCTCTCACAGGCAGGGCCGAAGCTGGGAAATAAGGCCCATCTCCCCATTGGCCTCTTCAAAGGACAGGAAGTGTGTCAGAGGGACACTGCAAATTCAGGCAAGTTGCTATAATAACAAGCTCATTTGTGTGTGTGTGGTAAACTAGTTCAAAGGGGAGCCTGATTCCTCTTTGTATGACATGTGATGACAGTCAGGATGCAGAAACCACTGCTTAGTAGGAATGCAATTCAAGACATGTGTCCAGCATAGAGTCATTCCCCTAAAGATGTGAAAATCCCTCCCAGAAAATCCTATTCTTGCTCTTGACCCCCCCCCCCCCCCCCCTAGTCCATTTCCATGAAATCCCATTTATATTCTATGTTGAAGACTGATACAGATGGAGCCGTTCATGCGTACTCCACATTCATTTCATATAAATTTGGGTATATTTTCAGAGCTTGCTGATGAGGAAAAGATGGATGACATTAGGAGATATCATCAAATTGTTGGGGGAATTGAAACTACAATTCAGGCAAGGCCCCAAAAAATGTGTACAGAAACAATGAAAAAGAAAGAAACAAAGTAAAAATGTGAAAACATTCTCCATCCTCAAGTCTCGATGTTCCTCATAGCCTCACAGACTCCTGCCTTTCTGCTTTGTACTCACAGGTGCATTAACATCACATCCTCGTCCTTTGTTGTAGTTGTTATTTTCAAATATTAGGTTGGTGGCGTGGTGGGTAGTGCTGTTGCCTCACAGTGGGAAGGTCCTGGGTTTGAACTTTTTTCCGTGTGGAGTTTGCATGTTTTCACCGTGCTGTGTGGGTTCTCGTCAGGTTCTCTGGTTTCCTCCCACCAACAAAAACATGACATTTTCTGTATGTGCATTGGTGAATTTAAATGAGACTGTGATTGATTTCTTGTCTTTCATGTAGCCCTGTGATGAACTGGTGCCTTGTCCAGGGTGAACCCTGCTTTGTGGGTGTATTAACGCCAATGCAAAAGACACATGGAAGTACAATATGTCATCATATTGAGGGATACGCAATTAGAAACGGAAGCATCTATTTTCAAACATAAATTGTGTATGAATGAGCTTTAATAGCACCTGGATGAAACTGCAATTCTAAGTATTTGTTAAGCCCATCAATGCTGTATATCACAAAAAAAACCAAGAGGGCATTTGGAAACTGTATACCGACCCCATGTAAATGTATCAATCCTACTATGACAATGCCGTTACCCGCCCTACATCTTTTCTCACGCCTTAGCATGGCTGTGACGTTTCTGACCTAGCCCCTCACAGAAAGAATGCCAACCATGATAGAAATGTCTTCATCATGCCGAGCCAGTCAGAGTCAGACCTTGGCATCGCCATAGTATTATTCATAATGTTTGCCTCCTGGATGAATGGCAACATCTCGATAGTTGCAAAATCTAATTACATTTTTCCAAACACTCAAATCTCCTTACACAAAATGTCATTAAAATCTGCAAAAAACGTTTTTTTTGCATCAATCACCCAAAGTTTTTTCAGCATCACACGTGCGGCTAGATTTGAAAATGATCTGTCGATACCATGAAAGCATTTGAATGCAGTTTCACTGTCTACGTATAAAGCATGTGTCAGAAAAAAAAATCATCAGGTGAAGGCCAGCAATTTTTTGGAGCGCTGTTCCTTTCTCTCTTGATCCCTTTGAATGAGGGAAACAAATATAGGGCCAGCTGTAGCTGCACTGCAGCAGCAAATCTATGTGGACATACGTGTGGGAGTTGCAGCTGTCATGCACTGTTCACACAGCCTGTGTGGCCTATCCATCAGTCTATTGTGGCGTGTGATGCAGAGGGGCCCATAAATGACTGACACTCAAGACGAGGGAAACTTTACACATTTCATTTCCGAGGGTGCAGATTCTGTACCCCCCCACTGAAGTTATGAAAGCCCAGAGAATGAATATGAATACTTTATTTTTAAATTTCATTTTAGGCCACAGCATAGCACTCAAACGAGAAAATATTTCCATTATTTTAAATCTACTTGTCAATCAATATTTATGTATGGTGTTGTGACCTATTTAATGTTTTAAAATAGTTGATAATTAAGAAATTTTAAAAAAAATTTAATTTTATAATAAGATATTAAAATAAAAATAAAACAACAATACACTGTCCTTGTCATGCAACTGCGCAGTGAACAGTTATGTGCGCCTCCACACGTTTTGTCAATTGAGTGTTTTATTTTGAAAGTACAGACCGGAAATGGTGTACATATCTCTTTGATGGCGCTCTGGACCAAACGCTGGCACTTCAGTCCCAGTGAGCGCAGTCTGCTCTCGGTCTCCACGGACTCCGTCTGTCTGTCTGTCTGTCTGGATATCGCAGCCTGTGTCTTTCTTTTTTCTTGTTTAAATTTTGGATTATCTTCTTCTGATGCGTCCCAACTCCTACTCGGTGCACAGAAATGGGTAAACTGCACTCGAAACATGGTAAGTCCTCTTATTCATGTGTAAAAAAAAAAGAAAAAGAAAAATCACAGCCGGCGCTCATTTGGTGATTGCGTTACTTTAGTAACATTATTCACTGTCTTGTGACTTTGTTTTCTCTCAAGCCGCGATCTGTAAACCGAGGGAGAGTCCAGAAGGTAAGTCCTGTTCATTTTCCTGCCCAATAAAGACCAGCGCGCATTTAATCTTTGGACAGTTTGTGAACACTTTTCAGAGTTGGCTCTGACTGAAGATGGGCAGAATATAATCAACGCAAAAATAAAATAGTTTGTATCTGCTGATGATGCGCTTCTTTGTTTCAGGTGACAGTTTCGTAGTGAATGCGTGTTTGGCTCGAAAGGGAATCGACGATTGGCTCGTGAAGCAGAAATACTACTGCGCGGGTTCGCGCCCGGAGCAGCGGGATTGTCCGCGCAGGAGTACCGGTAACTGCGCGCTGGCTGCGCGGGTGAGTCCGACGCTGCGCACGAGGTGCGCCTCAGCCTGAAATGTTGATCAATGGACTCTTCTCTGCGCTTGTGCGTGTGTGTTTTCCCCAACCGTGCGCTCCCAGTGTTTTCACCGTGCACGAGGCTGCATTACTCTCAGTTGAAAATTGGCAACAGGGGCGTTGCTAGACATAAAGCTGGACAGGGGCAGTCCCCCCCCCCCCCCACTTGAATGACTGTTTATGAATTGTTCTTCAAAGAGCTGTATGAACTTCCCTTGACGCCGCCGCCACGCAGCGGTGGCACTGGAGCTCATCCCGTATTTAAACGCCAGGAAGGAGCGATGAGATCTGTTCTATTGCGTCTCTGTGAGGCAGCAGCAGCGTCGAATCAGACATCTGTAGGCGTTATCGCGGGATGGGGGTGCGACAGTTTGATGACGATGTACACCTTTAGTAGTTGGCCAGGCAACGGAACAAAGGGAAAAGTTTGTATCGGGGAAGGTAAACAGTTGTTGTTGTTTTTTGTGTCATTATCAGTGAAGCAGAGCTTTTACTGGGGCGCAGCAGATCAGCACGGGGCCTGTGCCCCAGTAACGTGTGTCGAGTGGCGCCTGTGATTTACACACACCTGGCACACTTCAAGCGAACCACAAAAATGCCTCAGATTTGCGTCTCTTAGTCTTTATTCCGTTTCTGTTATGCTGTCAGAATGAAACGTCAGATTGTAATGCTGCTTTGTTAGAACTCTCTTCTATTCCCGTTCCTGTAGGGCACGGGGGTTGATATCGTCTTGATCGCTCTGATCGGAGTTTTTTTTAAGGTAGATCAAGCCTGAACTAAAAGCATTGCAGTGTGACAAGCCTGGTGACGCGTGTGGTTTGTAAAGGCTTGGGGTGGGGGGGTGTTGGAGGTCGTGCTTGTTTCTGTTTTTTGACATTGCTGCAAACACTGTGCTGCTGTTATCAAGTGAGGAAATCCTTTGGAATTGCTTCAGAGAGCCTTAAGCTTTTTTCTTTTTTATTTAACGCTGCCTTTCTCAAAGGCAGAATCGGAGCCCGTAAAGACAAAAGCAAAATCAGTTCCTCCACCCACGATCCAGACGCTTTTGGGAGACATTCTTCCACTAGTATCTTTTAAATGCAGCCGAGAATCCGCCACCTCTTCCATTTGAACACATGAAAGCATCCTTCCGTAACATTATGCCGTGGAGTGTGATTTATCCTCTGCCATACTTGACAGTTTCCTTTTTAGTTGCTCACCATTTTCAAGAAAGCCATCATCATTAGCGTGGAGCTGCCTCGAGAAATAAAAACACGTCTCATCTTCCCTTCTCCCTCCCATTTACTTTTTACGATGATAAAACATTTGGTTTCGCAACATGTGCCAGTTTTGGTGTGGAGGTCATGTACAGATGCGCTTAAAGTGATTATCGTACAAGCAGGACGGAACATAGTTGGGATGCTAGAATCAATCAGCTGATGGCGTTGTAATTAATCGGCATGCCCGTTGGACAAGGCAAACATTATGCTCGGGGAAGTCTTAAGCAGCCGAAGTCTCTGCTGATTCCCGCCCAAGTCTGCTCTAAAGTCCACCATTGCTCTGCGGCGGAAGTTGTTTTTGATGAGAAGATGACTTATTTTAATCGACACCCCCCAGTCACTGTTATTGCATCTTGCATTCACATCTTATGAACGTTTCCCAAACCTGATTTTTGCCCAAAGTTGCAGCATACTTTCATGGAGTAACACACGCTCTGCGTCTCTGGGCTGTTTCCTGGGGATGGGTCAAGGCTGCCATCCAGTTTATGTGGCTTCCACAATTTGTGCAGCTTAAGCGTTTAGAACATGTTATTACTGTGCAATTACCTGATATTATTGCCACAAAAATATACTATTCTGTTGTTTGAAATATTTGTGCTCATCTTTCCCCGGCAGCGGCGTGTTTTAGCCCAGGATGGGAGAGGAGCCCCCCCCCCCCCCCCCAATGGAAGGGGTGTATGTTTATGAAAGTTAATGGAGCCTAGTTTGTATAAATAATTAAACTCTGTGCCGACTTCTAAACCTCAAGCTAAAATGAATAAAAGAAAAAAAAGGTGCTTCTGCCATCAATATTTATTTGAGGTCTTTTCTCTTTTCCTTAATGGTTTTAAAGTGTTTATACTTCATCTATAAATATGTTTTATTTATTCAGGCTTTAATCCTGGCTGTTAAAATGTTCACACACGGAGCTTCTGATGTCATGGCATTCAAACATCCAGCACTTCATTCAGGCTTTGGTTTCTGACTGGATGTTGAATCTTTTCACACCTGATGTGAGAAAT
Source organism: Brachionichthys hirsutus (assembly GCF_040956055.1). Classification (NCBI taxonomy): domain Eukaryota; kingdom Metazoa; phylum Chordata; class Actinopteri; order Lophiiformes; family Brachionichthyidae; genus Brachionichthys; species Brachionichthys hirsutus. The sequence goes on from NC_090897.1 coordinate 7,271,671, forward strand.
CAGGACACATGAGCCGCGTTTCCAGCTCATCTTTACTCTGTGGCTCCGCTGTGGCAGGATGGTGTTAAGTTGCAAAGACTACTGTCAACTCATCCGTCCATCCACCCACTTCATTCGTCTCGTTTACACCCCGGACTCGTCGCCAGCACATCACAGGGCCAAACATAGACCGATAACCACACACTCACACACAGACACACACACCAACGGACAATTTGGAGTGATCAATTCAACTAGCTTTAATCATTTTTGCTAAATAGCTTCATGACGAAGACCCTTTTCTGTATATTGTTAATTAACATTTACATTTCCTTTCCTGTTAGATTCTGGTTGGTCTGGGCCAAACACAGGTTCAACAGATCTGACTTGACAGCTCTCCAATGTGGCTGACCCCCCCCCCCCCCCCCCCCCATTCTGTGTTTGCAACATTAATACACCAGTAACCACTGTCCAATACATCTTCTGTTCCTGGGTGGCTATCCGGAGAGTGTTGCTCTGCTCGGGGAAATCCTTCTAGCTTTCTGTACTGACAATTTTGCCGATCAATAAATGTGTCCTTTCATACTGTTGGCTTGCACTAAAGGAAAGTCGTTAGATATCAGTAGCTTTCTTATTGTCGAAAAACCCATCGGACTCTGTTCCTACTTTACATTTGTCACATGATCATGTGTAGAATTTCAACAAAAGTGTTTTATATTATTGCAAACAAATGTTTAATTTCACATCAATGCTGTCGTCGAAGAGTAAGACAAATGCTATGAGATCCCAACTCTTATTATAGATTTAATTCCACATATTAAATAGTAACTTTCCCCCTAAGGATTTACTTTAAAAGTTCCTGAATATTGAATGAGTCGTCTTCATGAATCTGGTAACTGTATTAGAATATTTGACTGAGAACAAAGCTGGAGCCAGTTTTGCTCTAAGGTGATACAGTGCACTGTAAAACATTTCAGTTTAAATTTACTGCAGTTGCCCAGCAGCTTCACCTGCAGTATTTATTACAATACATTTCTAGGAATACACATGCAAATCATTTACATACGCCCTGCAAAGTGGAACTTAAATTCTTCAGGTTTTGAGAATATTTGCGTTACCATAGGGACAGACAGACAGATGGACAAGAGTGACACTTTGTCTCCCTCGGGGGGCGGAGGCTGTGTTCGTGGCGATGGCCTCAACAGTGCAGCTCAGTCTGAGCAGGTTGGAGCCTGTCTCATTTTAAGATGTTAGTTCCCACAGTGTTCTTCCTCCTTCCTTCCCATGATGCTCAGGTGTTTACAGTTATGCTTTGCTGCGCATTCATGTAAATAATGGCTGCCTGGCTTTCATGCCATTATCACCTATCAATATTCTGGATCGCATTGCAGTGCATGTCCTTGTATGACATTAATATGACAGGCTTCCTTTAATTCCGGTACATCAGTAACAAAATGATTCCACGTGAAAATGTGGAATCAAAACGACTTTCCAAACCTTATTCTCTTTATGGACAATTCTGCCTTCATGCAAGGATTTGTTTTGGCAGAGCTGCCCATTTAAGTAGCTTGTGTTCATGAACGCTTCTAGAATTTACCTGGCGCAATGCACAGATTGACGGAAGCAGGTGGATCTGTGGGTCGCCACACATGAGTCGACGAACGTTCTCCCGTGTGTCCAGCATGATGTCTTCACCTCGCTACAAAACTGCTATGCTAAGTTCCCAACTCACGACTAAGATATTCACCAATGAATGAAACGCCTCTGATCAAAGACAATATTGATTATTGTGCTTTTGTCCCGTAAAAACGCTGCCCCTTTCCGGCCTTGCGATCCTCACTCCCACGCTATTTTTTTTTCTCTCCCCCCAGCCTCCATCTGCTTTTTTGAGTTTACGCTCTGGCCCTGTGTGTTGGTTGTGGTTGATGAAATGAGACGGCATTTGAAGTGGGCCATGCAGGGGAGGCGTTTGTGGTGACACTGATGGCTCCTCCTACTCATTGAAGTGCCATCCTGTGCCGCAAAACCCACCTCCGCTCTCCCCAAACCGATGCTCTCACAAAGGTTATATATTAATTTATTCAAACTGAGTTTCCAACAATTTGAAAGTTGCATCTGATGAGAGAATTCAACTCGAAACAGAATCACAATGAAACTTCGGCCCCCTTGTGTCGCAGTTGGCTGCTGGTTATTTGATTTTTTTTTTTAAAGGTAGAAAGGTTTTTTTTGGTATGTAAGTCTAAAGCTTTTAAACGCCTTCCCTCAGCCACCGAGTCTTGATGCAGGACACGGCAGGATTTGCGCTCCTTTGGTACTGCTTTTTCTCTTGTCACGCTCACAAAGCGAGAGCCCTTGTCTAGAAGCTGAAAGCAGCTTCCTCTTTCGTCTGCCTGTGCATTTTCTTTTCCCACCGGCTGGCCTCTTTTTGCGTGCTGTGTGACGTATGTACCTCTCCCACCGGGCTCCTACCCCCTCTGTGCTCCCAAGGGACCGAGGGCCCGTTGTTGCTCTTTGAAGAGGCTGGGAGAAAGGTTTGGTGCCAGGGTTGAAAGAGAAGAAAAGCTTTAGCTTTTGGGGAGGAGGGGGTAGCACCTGGTCATAGAGGGGCTCTGTGATTGATTGATTTATTTATTTTTCCCGATATTCCCCCCATGAGAAGATGGTGGAAATCAGGGGCTGACGTTAGCGTGGCTGGGGAAGGGCCGTTTGGAGGATGTGCGGGTGGCTTTAATGGGACATCTGGCATTGTATGTCAGACATTTCTAAAAGCTGGAGGAGTTTGTCCTGCGTGACAAAGCAGAGTGGATAACGCTTGCTGTGAATGGTACCTCCTGGACTTGTGTGAATGCGTGCTCGTGGTAAAGCTCTGCTGACATGCTGACATTTGATCATGTCTGTCTTTCTTTTGTGTGTGTGCTAAAGCGTGTCCTCTCCCTCTATAGGTGTGAAGATACACACACACACGTGTATATATATGTGTGTTTACAATGGGCAGTGTCATTTTCTAATTTGGTAAAGAAAGGGTCTTTCAATTCTCCAGAAATACTAATATACTAAAAAGCAGCTGTCACATGTTATCATATATGAACCTATTTTGCATTTCAATAGCTGGAGAGAAATGGTGTTTGTCAACTGATATGTCCAAATCTGTTCTTGTGCATGCGAGTGTGCAGTATGTCTGGAGTCAGCTGTATGGATGCAATCCAGAGATCAAAGGCTTGTGGGGGAATGTGCTCTAAATCTCAGGGGATTAGCAGCTGAGATTGTGCTTTGTTTTCCCCAAATGTATGCTTAGTTTGGAGTGATCGGTAGCTGTTGATCAAAGTGTCTCTCAACACTCGTTCACAGTTGCAGGCTGGCAAGGCTTTGTTCCACACCTGAGGGCGGCATTTCTTTCACAATTCGAATAAATTGTTGGCTGTTTATAGTGTTTCACAATTTCTTTTCAGCCTAAGATTGAAATCATCTCTGATATGTGTGTACGCGTTAACGTTCCGGAGGTAATGTTTAAAATGCTTGCATGGCATTTCTTGTGATAGGTGTGTAGCAAAAAAAAAAAAGATCTGACTCAAATAGCCCCATCTAGTGCTTCTAATGCCATTTGCAGGGATCTACCGTGCCTGAATCAAAGCCACCAATCAGAGCCGGGGGGGGGGTGGTGTCTGATGAAACACAAATCCTCCTAAGCCCCTCCCCACAGAGGAAGTTGCTGTGGTTCAGAGAGTGAGCATGTCTGATTGATACTCTATCAGACACTCCTCCTGGCTCTGATTGGTGGTTCAGATCACAATCAACTAAGTGTCAACATTGACTCAACTTGTATGCCTTTATATGAGATGCTAAAAGTACAATTTGAACACTTAATATCACTTACAAATCTTACACCCAGCTGTAACTGTGCATCTTTAATTCAAAATCCTTACTGTTGCTAAAATTCTGCATTCACGCTAAAGCTAACAAGCTAGTTAACGTTACATTTGTCTTCTAGTTAATCTCCAGACTTACTGACAAGCTGATGCTGCATGTGGCAGCGCATGATACATAGATTAACAGGAAGCTAACCCCTATTTGATATGATTAGATCTTGGAGCAGCAGCCAAATTCATGAGTAGAATATAGAAAATGTACTAAAACTGTTTAGATATTTTTTGTGTGTGTGATTGTTTAATATTCTTTCATTGCTCTGGCTAGAATCGCAGGAAGCTCTGCCTCTGCAAGGGCGATTGTCCTTTTCCTCTTCAAATGGACCACATGAATCTTTTACCTTCGAATTTTCCGACAGAAACATTAAATGTGAGAAATATTTGTTAAAAGTTAAGGACGTTCAATGGGGATGTCTGAGAAAGGTAACCGGGGGCCCCTGTGGTGGCTCTGAGCTTTCTGTGCCCATTTTAATCGCCCACTTAAAAGTGTTTAAACCCTGAATAATTTGCTCTTGTTTGTTTATCGAGCTTCCCTGTGGGTTGCGCTCTGGCCTGTGCAGTGAGTGCTGAATAATTTGACTCGGCACTCGGTGTGGTTCTCACATAGATTGAGCTCAACATCACCACAAAGCTCTCATGAGAGCGTGTACATGCAAAAGACTGTAAATGTGCGCTTGTGCACCACGATGCACAGAGACACGCAGAGATTCACACAATTAGCCATTTGTTTCCCATGATATTTAAATCATTGCTAACAGACGGGGTGTCGGCATGACTCTCTTCTTGTCATGGGAAACTGCAATGATGCCTGTAAAACTTCCTCGTGTCTTGTCGTTATAGTCACCCTTCATGCTTTTGCGACCATGGCCCTAAGGCCGCCTGGGGTAGAGGGAATGGAGGAAGTAGATTTAGGTAAACGGAGCTGGAATAGCATTGTGCCTCCTGCAGACAGGCATGGCTCTTCCAGCTTTCCTGTAGTGCCAGGACTGGAAGAGGTTTGAATTGTCTGTGAGGGGATGTTTTGGTGGAAGGAAAGCTAAACAGGAGATTGGCCCAAGCTGATCTGACAGGCTACATATACAGGCTACATATACTACTTTGAAAATAAGCTTTTCAGCAACCCGCTCCACCTCAAGTTCATTACAGCTAGCAGTGATACCGGCCACTGCGTCCAGTAAACTAGAAATAGAAGCCTACTCCTGGCACCAGCGTGCTTGTATATGCTTGTTGAAGTGTCTATTTCGGCTGCTATGTTTAGTTTAAAAGTTGAAACACTCTGTAATTACAGAAACACAGTTAAAGGGTCATATACAGTATGAGGGCCGTTTGGAGGGAGGTGGTTTGTGGCTGGAATGCTCCAAGTATGAAGTGCTATTGTCTGTGTGTGTGTGTGTGTGTGTCTGCATGTGAATGTATGGACATTGTGTGTGAAAATGTAAAGAGTCCGTACAAATGGCCACCTTCCCGTTATGGTCATTGACTTCCTGTCAACGTGCACGTGGCGTTCTATCGATTGCGATTTTGTTCTAAATTGATTTGTTCTGGTATCTCGACTTTGAGTTTCTGTCATTGTGTACACTGGGCTGGATCACGTCTAGACGGTAGACCCCCAAATGCAAACCTGACTTCGTACAAAACTGTAAGAGTAGCTCATTTGTGCAACACATTGAAGAAAAGACTTGATTTTAAGAATTCTGAGTCTTCCGAGTCTCTAACTGTTTAGGCGATGCAATGTTTTGACTTTTTCAACTGGAAACTATGGAACTGTCACGGATCGGTCGTCTTGGCATGACTATGTACTATGACATCGTCGGGTTGCTGTACTGTACTGTAGCAGCTGATGGGCATTTTTCCCCTTTTCATGTGTTGAGTGGTTGAAGTGGCTTTCTCTTTCTTGCTGCCCTTGAGATAGACTTCCTGACTGAAGTCTTCTCCCTCCTGCACTCTGCAGCACTTTGAGACTGGCGTCTGAAGCCGTCCAGATGATTGAAGGACTGTCTGTCCTCAACAAGGGCTTTTGACGTATTGCCAACCGGTTGCCTTAAGTTTTCCATCATATTTTAACCGTGATGACACACATGCTCGCTCTGAGCCCACGTCCACCTCTGCAGGACTTCTTTGCCCAGGAAGTTAATGTTTCCTGAGCAAACTAATTTCATCCTTGATGGGTGAGCTATCCTATTGCTGTGCTAACCACACACGCTTTTGGATTTGAGGTGTCTCATTTTGCAAGACTCTCTCTTTTTCCTTTCTCTCCTCTTTTTCTCATTCTTTAGTTTTACTCTGAATTTGTAGGGCCATAGTGTTTCGAGTTGTTACTCTTGGCAGGGCGGAGACCACCTGTAAATCAAGGCCAAGCGACAGGCTGTCTCCATTCTCCTCCAAACCATAGCTTCCCCTTGGGAATGCAAGGTCCCAGCGTGGAGTTCTTTGCCTGGTGGAGAATGTGCTTTCAAGATTCACCTCTAGCTCAGATTCCCCCATTAACTCTCTCTGACTCCCAAAGTAACTTGAGGATGAAAACAGAAGTGGATGTGCCCAGGCTGCCTGCTCATAGTTTACAGTGTGTTCCTGATTCAGATTTGACAATAATGAATTTTTAATCGCAGATGTTCTCTTAATTTCTCGATGAAAATTTAAAACAAAGCGATTGTTAGTGACTTGTAGCTGAAGACACTCCTGTTGCTCTTTAAGACAAATGAACCAGCACTGCTAAAAATAGTTCGTTAGTTATTTAGTTAGAACATTTGTGATTAAGGTCCAGTCTTTTTCTCCTTTAAAAAATAAAGAAATAAGGCTCCCTGTGACCCGCCCGTGATAAGGTTTTGATAAACAGTGTGTTAAATGGTCATTGCTATGGTTTTATGTTTTTCAAAAGCTAATAGTCTGTTACATTGAGTAACAGGTAGGCTTTTATCGCCCAAGGGGCTGGCTGAGTTGTAAATGCTTATCTTTGCAGGTGTAAAAGTTTTGTAAATGGACCATTAAAGGGCAGTCCAAGTCCACACATAAAACACAATAAGGGAGGAGGGGAGGGAGATTACTTCAGATCAGCGTCTTACTAAAGTGTAGAGATGAGGGCTGTAAATCCGTGCTAATATTCCACTGAACCTTGCAGCCTTTGATGTGTGTGTGTGAGGTTGTGTGACTGGCAGTGTTTGCTATATAAACCTGTCTTGGAGAAATGAGCTGTGTTTCTGCACTATCGCTCTGAGAAATGACGACATTCAATCAAAGCGCTTGTGCGGTGCATTAAAAATAAAGAGGAGAAAGACATTTGGGGTTATACAGCAATTCCACGGATGCATGGTCGTACACTACACTTTCAATTTAGTGTCATAGAGTTCATTCATACAGACATACAGTATAATCTGAGTACTATAGGGTGCACATTGGCACAGATACTCTATGTGCAGGGCTTGTGTGTGTGTGTGTGTGTGTGTGTGTGGGGGGGGGGGGGTTGCATGATCTCTCTCACAATCTCAACGTGGTTAGCCCTCTGGCATGTGCTGCCTCTTCATGCCTGTCCAGTCGTGGTGCTGCTGACCATCTTACTTCATGGAAAAGCTTCCTGCATCTTGCCTGATGGTGGACGACAACAAATCATTTCTTTCTTGGGGTGGATGGGGAGGAGCGGGTGTGATGGGGTGTCAGGCGTGACATCGGCTGAAAACGTTCCTGTTTGACGTCTTCCAGACATCAAATAACAATTTAGCCTCCATTTGCCGGCAAACTTGAAGGACTTAATCAATTATCTATGCTCTTTGTCGCCCGCTCCACTTAAGTGTTGCTGTTTTTGTAGTGATGGTGAAAATAGTCAAAGGGGCTGTGATGCAATGGAGAAAGCTTTAGTGGTCATTTGGGGCTTTTGTGTGGTTTTAAATTGTATGTTATAACCACTTGATATATTGCACAACTTCCTTTTTAGACAGACACCCTTAAATCTGAGTATTTCTTTTTTTGCATAGTTGCCTAGGTAATGATGCTGAATGCACTGTAAGCTGCTTCTGATTAAAAGCTATTTTTTTGGTAACAGTTTATTTGAACTCGACATCAAACGATTTACAGCCTGTGACCTCTAAAACAGTCATTGTAAAAGTGTTTGTAAAAGTCAAACACAGCAGATACGATTTCCTCTTGGCTCTGAAGTTTGCACACGAGAGCAGTTTTATGCATTTTTGCTTTAAAGCTCCAACGCTTTAGAAAACATCTGCTGGACTCGTAGGAAATTCTGGAAACTACTTCAATAAGTCACACGATGAAGGCCTGATAGTTTGTTGTAAAAAAGAAAAAAAGCCAATTAGATTTGTTTTGTTTGATTGCGGACGCATTCATTTCCCATGCCTCTCGAGCTGTATGACCTGCGTGACAATTGGCCTCAACTCTGCTCCCATCGTAAATGTTACCGTCTCCCATCAGATTTGCTGCGCTGTCTGATTATCTGAGATCTTTATTTCATGTGTGAAGCCTGAGCCGCTTTGAAGCCTCACTTAGAGGCGAAGCGCCACTTCACTACCTCACATCAACAGTATCTTGGCTCCATCGTTGAGCGTCATGTTTTACTGCGACATGGTGTTTGGAACGAGGCTGTTTAATGTTTCTGGAAGGTGAGGAGAACTCCAGCGTGAAGAACCGCAGAAGAGTGAACTTGGGTTCAAACTGCTGTCTGCCGATGATTTGCGGTCCATTAAGTTTGGATCTGCTCTTCACACATATTGCAAAAACAGGCTCTGCTCCAGGCTGCCAGCGTTGTGCTGCTCGCTCCATTGAAACTGCCTCCGGTGTATCTGTTTACTCTTTGGCATTGTGGAGGGGGGGTGGGGGGGTTGGTATTTCCTCTCGAGATCTCCTGTGAGTAACACTATACTTGAAAGCTCATTCGCAGCTTTAAATCTAATGAGCTTTTGTTGTTGTTGTCCGATACCTTGGGATTAACCTTGGAGCTGTAGGTCATTTTGGCCATTTTCTGTTCATAAACTTAAGCTGATGTTTGCTATCCAGGCAAGACTTAATTAGTCAAAACATTTTTGTTTACAAAAGACAGGGATCTCTTAATATCTTGCCCCTTTCCATTTTATGAGACGACTAGTACTTTAGTTATAACCTTTACATGGCATCGTTTATCACTTTCTGTAGGTGTGGGTGGCTCTGACTCGACTGTCAGAGATCTTAGCTATCTTCTGTCTGAAAGGCCCGGGGGGTGGGGGGGGTCACACGTTAGGGCGCCATCGTTCGTCTCCCTTGTTTCTGTCTTGCTGCCTGTCCCACCCACTTGGCTGAGTGACCCTTCATGTGTGTGAGTGTGCAGCGCTGCTCCGAACATCGCAGTCATGAAGGTGTTTCACTTGCAATGGCTTGGAGAGCGAACCGGAGGCAACCAGACAGTCCTAATGAGATTTCTCCTGGGTTTTGATGGAGTGCCAGTAGCTCTGCCATTGCTCTCGCGGCCTGCAGCCCCCCCCACCCCGATCCCTGGCGCAGGATCAGGGGGAGCTGTCGTCGGCTGCGTAAATTGCCAGTCTGTGTGGCAGGTCGCCGAGGCCGACAGCATCGAGACTTAAAGGTTTCACTGGACTTTCCTGCAGTTACGAGCACACGTTAACATACCCTCTTGATTTCAGACAGTAGGTTAAATCAGAAAATCTGTCAACCCAGAGTAAGGAAGACACGAGGGGCAACTCTGTGTCTTAACTCACCGTTTGTGTGGCACCATGCTCTTGCTGCCCTCTTCAAACATTTCCAACCTACCGGTAATACAGGAGAGGTCAGCTGAGGCTTTATTCCTCGTCGCGGTGATCAAGCACAGCTACCGGTCTGCTCATTTAAAATTATCACACTATTAATATCCGAGCGGTTTGCTGCCTTCTAAACACAATGACCAACACCATTAATATTAATGATACATTTTTAAAATGTACAGCAACCTCCCTTTCATTTTCATTTACCATACCAGTATGCTGCCTCACTGAGTTCATCATGTTCATGTGTTCATTCATCAATTCATTATTTAGTCTACTGGCTACTAAGGACAAAATAGAAACACATTATTTTCAACATTTCCCGGGGCCAGAAGTGATCTTTGTTTTGCTTCTAAAACCTGAAGACTCTCTTACCAGCAAATGTTGGACAGTTTTGAATAAAAGATCAAGATGATTAATCAAACTGTTATTGCTATTGTTCATCTGAGCATCAAATTCATTTTGTTTGAGTGGGTCAGTGATGAGTTTTGCCAAATGGTTCAAAAGTGGAAACAACCAGCCTTTCAGGCGATGGTGATGGAGGTGGGATGTCATGGGGCTGCGCTGTAGTACAGTAATAAATCACTGTCTGTGGAACACATAGGAGTCACACAGCTCTGTTTATTCAAAATGTTCTGAGAGACCAGGCTGCTGCTTAAAGCAGAAATGCTTTATGGTCTGATGTCCACAGAACATTTCACTTCATGTCTGGAAAAATGTTTTAGCTGGTCTCAAGTGCGGCAGAAAGATGTTTGTGGCCCGACCCAGGACCTCAGACCGAACCCTGCTGAGGTTTGGGGGAGGGACGCTTTACATCGTATATTTAATTCAACGTTTTGAACCATTTCATGCAGAAATACGCAGTGCCTGAAAGTACAAACACAATGTTCAGCAGCGATACATACAAGATTTGACTCGTATAGTGTTGATTTTTGATCATTAAGGCCAGTATTAGTGACTCCCTTTTTATGAATCCATCTTGGTTGAGTTACTGTGGATGCAAGGTGGATTAGCACCGGTCTTAAATCTACAGTCGGCAAGACTGACATGTGAGCATGTCAAACCGGCGCCGACATACTTTCATGTGCCTTGACATTGCCATCGATCTACAAGAGAACATTAAGGAGTTAAGATTTTCAACAACAACCAATATGGTGCGTGTAGGTAGGTTAAACACGATGCACCTAGTGAAGAGAAGATAAGGGAGTGCTCTGCAGTTGTGTTGGAGGCTATGAAGCGTGAGGGAGAGTGTTTCACCTTTTCACTTTTTTTGCAGCCGATCCCCTACTCCGCAGCACGTCAGCGTCTCTAAGCTCTCCTGAAGCTCAGTTTTGTATGAAATGTGCTCATAATATGGATTAAATGTCTGCATCTGTTTGACTTTTTGACTCTGAGCATAAATTGGCCTTTTGCTTGAAACTTTGAATGTGCACAGCCTCCAGGTCCTTCCACAATTTACAGCTATCTGTTCACTATCAACGGCAACAGCCCCGGACAAACGTCTCCTCACCCCTCCATGTTGCAGGAAATAGAATCTTTCTTTTCACACGTACACCACCATGTGAATCATTATCCATTAAGGTGTTCAGGCAGTTGACATCAACATTACCATAGTCGGCATGGAAAGGCACACATGTTCCTAATCAGAATTGGTTTTCAGATTTCCTAACTCCTTGCAAATATTACATCATCTGAGCCTAATTCTGTCTAATTAGTTAAAAAATCAGTTTAGCGGAGGGGAGTCTTGTATTGCAGTATTTTGAGAAAATCCACTTTGAGCTCTTTCATTTTAAAACTGATTAAAATTACGCTGGGGACTGTCTTCGCGTGGGCAGCCGGGTACGATATTTAATGCTGTTACTCTCTGAAAAATGATCTTTGGCGTAAAGAAAATGCTTTGCATTTGTATCTTGTAGAAAAAAAAGTGACTATTTTCTGGTGGGAAAACGGGAAACTCAGAAAGAAGCATTCCTTGTTTTTTAGGACTCCATGTTATCTTTTAACTCAAAACAATGTTATCAATGACTGCCAACAGCAGAAAACAGAGACTGGGCTCTGTGATGGTGTCATCGAGTCCGTCGGGTTAGAGAAGCTATAGCAGAACAGATAAATCAGAATATTATCACTGCAGACGCTAAAAGAAATACAGTACTCCCATTCTCACATACCTTCTTCATATCCTTGCAACTTAAAAGGATCCTTAATAGGTTGGGAAGAGAACTGTTAAAAAATAATTGCCATATGAGGTGCAAAGATAGATGCACTTGTCAGAGATGACAAGAAATATGACTTGCTTGTGCTTCCCTTTGTGTTAGTGATTTCTCACAAGAGGAGGAGGGTGTGTGTGTGTGCGTGTGTGTGTGTGTGTGTGTGTAACAGTCTGGGATATTTTATACACTGACCACAGCAAACCCCAGGGTAACCCTAGAGGATTAATAATATGACTCCCATCCATCACCACAGACAACAGCCAATTAGCAAATTCTTCTTCTCCACGTTCTCATGTCACGGGACCATTTATCAAGAAAATCAAACAAACAAAAACAAAATAAAATGGCGGTTCTGTGTGTGTGTGTGTGTGCTTGTGAGTGAGGAATTGAAGGAATGTCTATTGCGGAGTGATTTTATTTTACAGTGAGGCTGTGTAAAAACGGAGGTGTGGATTTTCCCACAGTATTAAAGCCCATTCAGACAGGCCATGTGGGAATGGGCCAGTGCGTTCAAACCAGCGCCCCTTTGTGACAGTCCTGCTGAACAGCTTTTAATATGACAGAAAGACAACACATGTGCGCATTGACAGCGTGGAACGGTTCCACGCTCGATGGTTTCTCTTAAGGGCAACACGAGAGAACCCAACCATAATACTGCAATCAGAATTTTAGTCAGTGAGGCCCTAACACGTTGAAATAAACCCAAATCAAGTTTCCTGAAACTTTAACGGTAACAAATAGCGTTTCCAGTTTGCCACTCATCAGTCATTCCGCATTTCACGTGAGAAATGGGTCAGGAAAACAAAGTCCTCCAGATATTAGACGGACCGCGGTGAAACCCTCAGGACCGTGAGTCTAAATCGGAGCACGCCGTTTAGCCGTTCCTACCGGCAACCGGCACGCAGGGCTTTTTCCACGGAGATCATGCAATAGCTCGAGCGAGGCCTCTTCTCCTCGCCGCCTGTGTTTATTTACACCGAACAAGCTGACGTAACACGAGCTGCACAAGCGAGAGGTGGGCTCTTTGACACAGCAGGTACACTTTCACGCAGAGGTTGACTTTATAAACAAGTCAAACGCAATCACTCGTCTTCCGTCGCAGGACGTTTGATCTCTTCATCTGCATTGACTTGCCTTTGTTGCACTGAACTAAACACCGGCGGCGTAAACGCTGTGTATTTAAAATAAATAAAAAAAGTGTGTCTTACAATGCACAAGCAACAACAACTGTTTTTGTTTTGTTATGCAGCAGTGCTTTGGGAAAAAAAAAACATGATGAAGACAATATTTACTGTTCAGTTGCTAAGTGCTGCTGACGCATCGTTCATTGTTGAAATGTCACGTCCCCTCCCTGTCCTGCTGCTCCGTCATTGTTACGACCTCTGCTCTGGTCTAAGGTGGCACGACCTTCAACTTTGTAGCGTCGAGGCCCAATAACAGGGCCCGCCTTGAACACACTGTGCGAGCAGGGCTCCTGGGTTCTGGGCTCCTGCTTTGGGGTATCAGCCCATTAGTCTGATAGGCAGCCAGCCAGATAGTCTGTGTCTCTGCATTGGCTTCCTGAGACCACCCACAGCACTGTGGCCTGGTCGGATGGTGCTATCTGACCCCTCCTACCTCCCTGGATTACACAGAAATCCCCACTTGGGTTGTCACAGCCTCGCCTCTAACACGCACAGAAATATTGATTTGAAAACAAAAAAAACTATAGTTTTATAATCTGGAACTCTCGTATGTTCTGTCTCGGCAGAGTCCTGAGGACAGAAACTTAATGTTATGGTTGTTTTCGTGCAGAATGCTGAGTCCAGGGAAGGATCTCTCAGCGTGTAAGGGCGTGTGCATGTATTTTGTGCTTGTCAGCTTGCGAGTAATGGTTTTTCAGCCAGATGACTTTAATGCCATGTGGATGGATACCTGAGCCCAGCCCACAGGATCACATGTCCCTCCAGCCCGTATCGGTATGCAGAAAGAGACAGGACTGCCGGCGGGGGGGGGGGGGGGGGGGGTGCTGATGAAAACGGCCCGCTGAACGTATTGCTGCGGCGGTAGCCTCGCACAGAAATAGCCCTACTACAGCGGCCTTTCTCAGAACTCCCTGCAGGGCCGGCCGCAGATGCTTCTTTCATAGTTTTGGTTCTGACTGCCAGGCTTATGCTAAGTTTGTTTTACATCCAGCGATTACCGTCCTCTTAAATGTTTTGCTGCTGTTTAAACTCAGCGCACAGTTGTCAAAACCTTGTTCGTATATATAGATGTGTAAACGCTGTAATTTGGATTCGGGCATGCCGAGCTGTGTTGGGAAGCTGCACTGTGGATTAGCGCTGTTTAAGAAGTTTGTTTTTATATGACAAAAATACAATACTTCTCTGTAATATGACTTGAAATGTCATACACTGTATGCTATTCTTTTTTCTATGTCTCCAGCACTCCATGAATGAAGCATGCGCAGAGAGAACAGGGGATGGACACTACCGCCTGGAAGGTAGGCCCTTTGTTCGTCTTCATCATCACCAGCGCTTGTCATTGGTTTTACTCCAGTTTATCTTGATTTTAGGAAAACCAGCCAAAAACAATCAACCTTCCCAGTTGCCCTTCCAGATATTTAAGTGGTTCTTTTTCCAATGTTCATCCTCACCAATCTTTTAGTCCCAACATTGTGCTTCCTAGATCTCCTTTACCTTCCCCTCCAGCCTCTCCACCTCCATCTCTCCTCTCCAATGTGACGTGATCCTCCATCCCTCCCAATTACGGAGGGGGTTGGACTTTAGATGGAGAGACGAGGAGTTCACCGAACCACCGCAGATTTTAGAAGCTTTGTAGAGAATCTTCTCTTATACCCCCACCCCCCCTCCCCACCCCCCTGATCCACTGGATTAAAGGGACAACGTAGAAAGCTGAGCTCAGGATGAACCTGAGACTGGGTCGAGGTTGTCCTCCTTCTGAAACAGATGCTGCTCATTAGAACGGGCTGCTCTGCTCATTCTCAGTCATTAAAAGGTTGGAGGACAAAATGAGGACAGATCTCATCTATAGCTGGACAAAAGAAGCCATTCTATAAAATGTGCGGTTGAAAACACTAAACTGTCATAAATTGGGTCTCGGTCATGAAGGATGGGACGTTATTTTTGCTCCCCTGCTTTGGAATGCAGGAAAGGTTGAGCGGAGGTGTCGGGAGCTTTTTGAAAATGGTGTCAGTTTGGACATTTACTTCATAAGCCAGATGTGGAAACAGCATTTATTAATAGGAAGCAAGCTTCTTTTTGGTCTGAAGTAGTGGCATAAAGCCAGTGCATTGCTCATGAGAACTTCAGTGACGGCTGAAGGAGGAGAAAATATGACGAGCAGCACAAAGCCCATTCCATCCCAAAATAGTCTCAGTCCCAGCACTGAGCTGTCTGAACGTATTAGGGGGGACAGACCCACTGCTACAGTTGTCCATCATAGCTGGTGCGCTCGCTAACGGTGTTGGACAGCCCTCCCGGTCTGCCTTTGGTGCTGCATGTATATATGGACGCTGGAACGGGCTTGGTTTGGATGGGGCCTGCCTCAGCTGCCCCCCCACGCCCCTCAGATCTGATGTGCAGCCAATCCCCCGGATCAGCTCCTCTCATGAAGGGCCGATTTATATCTTGTGGGCTTGGGAGTGATAGCAGATTAGTGCTACTCCTCCTGGCGTTTCATTAGCTCAAAGATAAGCATCTCCCCACCATATTGAACCTGCTCAGGAACAGATTTGCCCTCACACACAATGTTCCCTTTGAACACCTCCGATGATCAAACAGTGGGACCCCAAATGCTACCCCTCTCCAAAAAGTTGGTAAAAGCTCCCTGGAATGAAGCCTTTCATTTATGGCATTTCCCCCCTGCCCATGGATGAGGCAGGTCTGCTTTGATCTGCTTTTGGATCAAGAGGAAAGAAATTGGGCTGTTGTGTTTGCTGCGCTGGCGAGAAAACAAACACTGTTTCAGATTTGACTTGACTTCATTAATTAGTGATTCTGCCTTACAGCCGGTCTGATCTTCTTCCAAGAGGTTTGAAAACGGGACTTCAAAGTGTGACAGGAGGAGAGCGGATCACTGAGAAGGGGGGGTGGTCGTTCTGAGGGTTTATGGGTGTGTGTGCGCGGCCAGCGGGACCGTGATTGGATGAAGATTGGGTTGATGCTCAAAGCCCGCCTAGCTGTAAAAATGCACTTAAATATTTGTGTGGAAGGTGTCTTAGAGGCTCCACGTGTGCCCCTTCCCAATCTTAAATGAGTAAATGGTGACCGACTGAGGTTATCTATCAGCGCTACACATCTGGGCTAAGTTCCAACACTGAAACTGAAGGGTCAAACTCAACACTGACAGTTGTATTAGTTTGGTCGTCCAGCTTGTGATGTAAAAATGCATGGACTATAAGTTTCACCCCTGCATAATAAAGTCAAAGGCTACATGCATTTCTTGTTTTTGATTGTTAAAATAGATACTACGAGCTCTTTATTTCACATGAACATTAGTTCAAGTCACTCACTCAGAGAGCAGCGCGAGGAAATGATCGCTGGCGTCTGCCGGCAGGTCCCCAGTTTAAGTCTATCTGACAGATTAGTGCTCTCCCTGGATCTGTCTGCCTGAATGCTAACGCACAATGAATGTCACTCTGTGAACCGATGAGCTCTGCGGCACTGAGCCGGGGACTCGGGGGTCTCCTATAGGCCTTTTGATGTTCACTTGCTGTTTCTGATCCGCCATTTATATACCCCAATGCCACCTAATATGCTGTCATGTTTTAGACACGTTAATATCATTCAGTTTCATGTTTGACATCCCCGCTCAGTGAGAACCCAGTGGGAAATATATATACTGCAGCTTGGAGCTTAAGTGTGCCTAATGGAACAACTTTTGCCATTTGAGAATCTCTGTCATAGTTCCAGCGCTTTTTCTTTTTGACATTTTGGATTCCAGCTCCTCGCTTTATGTGACTACGTTGATTCAACAGCACGTCTATGGCACAGTGAGCGCCATCTTCTGAATCTGGCTCACATCTGTATTCAGTACACCAAACAAATTCGGTGCATTAGAGCGGCTGAACAAGAAAATGTAGGTAGTAAGTTCTGATTTACAGCCTGCAACAAGGCATTGTCCTGCAGTGTCTTAAAAATAAAAACAATAAGACAAGATAAGATGAGCAGCTTTATTGTAATATTCAATTCAACGGCAATGATCTTAGTATTAGTATTAAAGCACATTTACGATATGAATCAGATTAAAACCAGGAACACTTGAATGTGTGTCGCATCTAAACTCGGACGTAGGATCTTACAAGCAGCACTTGAATGCAACTGTCCTCACGTTTGGCTGCACCCAACGTTTCCATCCTCAGGCGTTCTCTTTTATCTTTGTGTGTGTGTGTGTGTATTGCTGCAGTGGCTTTGCCCCCAGAGAAGACTGACAGCTGTTGTGTGGAGGAGAAGATGCAGGAGCGGGATGGCCACTCTCCCACAACGCCACAGAAACAGCTCCAGTTTGAAGTGAGTGTCAATGCCAAGCAGGACATTTATTACTTTCACGCCGGATGAAACTCGGCCAGCGGCACCATAAATTGGATGTTGTGGATGGATCGTTGCTGTGCTCTTTCAGGAGTTGGAATGTGCTGTGTCTGTGGAGGAGGATAACAGGCAGGAGTGGACGTTCACCCTCTACGACTTTGACAACAGCGGCAAAGTCACCAGAGAGGTAATCATTGTGCATAGACGACCAGGAAGTGCGTTATAGCTGCAGTACGAATTAAAATGCATTTATAGTTCACTTGCTTGCAGACCTATTCCAAGAATATTGTAGTAATGAAACGGAAAAATTTCTGGATGCCAAAGATGCGTGCTACAAATGTCTTGGTCAGTAGCTTGCAGCTATCACATAGCCCCCTTTGAGGTAAGAGAAGGAATCAGTTGCTTCCTGGGACAACCTTGTTCTCGTATTTCTACACAAGTGCTTTGTTGCTTACGTTTGCCTGGTACAGATCTGAGTGAACATCGAGAAAGGCCTGTGCTTTTTGACAACAACTTGAAAAAGCACAAGTTGGTTGGCTGTGCAGTTTTTCTTTTGGCATTGCCTGTGGCTCCATGGCTCATGAGATGTCAGGCGGTGGCTTGGAGGGGGGAAATAAAAGCTTTCTGTTCCAACTCTTTTCTTTTCAACCCTTCACACAAATAAAGCTTTTATTTTATTTCTATTTTTTCTTTTTTCTTTTTCTTTTTTACAGTGTGTCTTGCTTTAACCACTATGAGAAAGCCGTCCGTGAAGGATTCAGAATAATCCTTTTTTGTTAGTGAGCCGGCAACATTCCCGGCAGTTCTGCTGCAGAAGCTCTGTCACCGTCATGTGCGTTTATAATATCTCAACAGTAATGAGATAGTGGAAGAGTATTTTTGTTTTTTATCTGTACCAGGTGAATTTCTAATGGACAATTAGAAAATTGAAAGTCATTAGCACAGTATGGTGCACAAAAACACTCATCAGTGCAAAATATAACTTCTAAACTGCCACGAGAGACTCCGTTATAGTACATGCAAATTAAGTTTTTACCTTGTTAATTAAAAAAAAAGCATTGCTGCAAATAATCATCCCCCCCCCCCCCCTCTGTTAATATAGCTTTCCATCTCTGATTCCTCAGTTCCCTGGGTTCTAACTGGCCTGAAGTCAGATCTTTGTAAAGGCCCCCAGTTGCATGGAAATAGTGCATTCATTAGAATGTATTGGTTCTTTTGCAAAAAGTAATTTTAGGAGACTCCGAGGGACTAAATTGACAGTGAAGTGCTCACACAAGCAGTAGCACGACTCGTGTTGACATCCTAGTCGGCTTCTGCTGCTCCTGCCAAGACGTTTCTCGTCATGAATTTATAACTTGCTTTTACTCCACAACTGATCGCTTGGAAGGCTGAACTAGAACAACTGACATCCGTGTGTTGTTCCTCTTCACTATGACTGACAGTTTTCAATTCATAGCTAGCATGAAGTTTGTTTTAATGCACAAAGATATATATTGAATTCAAAGAATGCAGTGATATAGTCTCCTCTTCTCCTTTTATACTCCATTTGCTCACCAAGGATTTTTTTTGCTTTATCATCAGTTGATTGTCGTATTTCTGGTGCAGAAGCTGAAAATCCAAAAGTCGAGGTTATACTAAACTGCGCTCATATCCCGTAGGACATCACCAGCCTGCTCCACACCATCTACGAGGTTGTGGACGCGTCCGTCAACCACTCACCCAGCAGCAGCAAGACTCTGAGGGTCAAGCTTTCTGTTGCTCCTGACTCCAGCCAGCGGTGGAGGAGTTGCATACAAGGTGCCGCAGGTAAAGCGTGCATGAAGGGGGCGGAGGGGGAACGAGGGCATTTTGGGGTCCCATCTTGAGCTTCCTGCTCTCAGCTCATCCAGAGATGTGTTTTGATGCATGCTGGAGCTTTGTTCCTCCTCACTGTCTCTGTATCGCTCCATCTCTCCCACTCAATGGGTTTCATTTTTAATGATGGGGGGGGTGACAGTGCTACGAGAGGGCCCCCCCTCCCCCAGTGCCTTCAAATACTGTGAAAGAAACCTTAAGAGATGTGCCAAGTTCTTTTGATAACCACAGCCATTTTTCTTTTCTCCAAAGTTCTCTTTTTTCCCCCTCTCCCTCTCTCTTCTCCCCCCCTTCATAGAGCTGCTGGGAAAATATAGTTGCGTTCAACTTAACTTTTCTCACCGACGACTTTATAAACAAGTAGTCATGAGAAAAACACCTCAAAAATGATATATTCCCGTGTGTTTGCGTCCCATTATTCCGGCTATAAATATCCATCAAGAGATTCAAACAGACGGAGCTTTGAAAATATAGTTGGTTGTTTCCACGCTAATTTCAAGCTGCATCAGATCGCGTGTCCTTAATAAACTATTTCTGAAGTCTGCGTGTTTTTATTTACACACCGTGCCTTATAAGAGGCAGCGAGTTGGAAATAGAACAAATGAAGCGTTGTTGTTTTCCCTTTTCTATAGATCTTCAAAGTAAATCCCCCCCCCCCCCAAATCAAAGGTTGCTTTCTTCAGAGGCATTTGCGACTGTTGTTGCGTGTGTGTTTGTCGTTGCGGCTGCTCTGTGATAATAGCCTTTCACACGTTCACAGATATGTCCCACCCCCGAGAGAAAAGCGACAAGTGCATAGAAGATCCCAAGAGTGCTGACAAGAAGACTCGAGCACTTCTGAGGTAAACCCAATTCCTAGCTCAGCCTCTGCTGTTGAAGACTGGAGCGTGTTATTATCATCATTATCATATTTTTATGTACTGTAACTCATTACAGCATCAACTTTTTGAAGCTAGAACTTTTGCATGAATGTCTTGCAGTAGTTGTTTATGAAGGATGCATGCTTGTGTCTGAATGAGGCTACCACTGCCTTAAGTAGCATTTAACACGCCCTCTTGCGGCGCTATCCAGCTATCACGGTTGCTTCTAGTACATTACGCGAGTATTTTCTTCAAACACTTAACATACTGAGCCTCTCTGGCCAAACTGCTACCTAATGAGAGGTGCCGCTTGTGTCCACAGGCGCCACCACAGCGACCACCACACCCAGCAAGGCTGCCAGCGCCACTGTGTGGATGAGAACCTGGAACGCCGCAACCACTACTTGGACCTGGCAGGCATTGAAAACTACACGTCTCGCTTTGGAGCTGGTGAGTGGACTATGGCCATGGGTGCAAAATAGGAGGGCGGTGGGGGGGGGGGGGGCAGGCTGTGGCCTTTTGAAGCTACATCCAGGGCCCGTTATTACTGCGCCACCTGCTTGGAACCATTAGTTGGAACTAGTAGTCCGCTGCACACCTTGCCAGTAGCAACATCTGGGCTCAAGCAAGCATAATGCATCAAGTGTTCAAGGCGAAAGCCCATCAATAGAACAGGCTGTTTTGAAGTGAAGTATTAGGTCTAATAAGCCGCAGCCTTGATCTGACAGTCAGCGATGACATGTAGTTATTTTAATGTGGGTCCTGCTAGGAAGGTGCTAACAGAGATGTGCTCTGTGTCGCATTGTGTCAGCGTTATACACATGAATAAAGAACATGAAGTGAAGCTGCCAGAATATTGTCGAGGCTCTCAGCTGTTGGCGCCGCACTCTGCAGATAATTGCTTGTTATTGCTCCGTAGCCTTGAAGTGTGTCGATGATGTTGTCTTCTCGGGTAAAATAAACCTGTGCGTCTGTCTCCCTCGCAGCCCCTGCCACTGAACCCATGAAGGCCGACCCTCAGACCCGTACATCCAACCAGACTCGCTCTCGCTCTCATGAACCAGAAAACGGCCACTCCCACTCCCACTCCCATCACCACCGCTTGCACACTGTGGAAACCATCCATCCCACCCCGCGTGCACGAGGCCAAGACTCAGGGAAACATGCCATACGTTCCCCTAAGAGCCATCGCCGTACACCTCCCGCACAGACTAGTGGCCGGGTGATGAGAAGCCGGGGTGCCCCTCCTCCCCCGGCACTACCCAGCCAGACCCTCCCTCACCAGTCCGCAGCACCCTACCGCAAGCACAAGCAGCGGTCCAAGGAAAGCCATGGCTACAGGGCCTCAGGCCCTGCGCTGGCGCCCAGACCAGTGGTGGAGAAAGAGCATGCTAGAGACCTGCCGAGGGTTCTGCTGTACGAGGGCGCCCTGGCACAAATGGTGCAGCGGCATGAGCATCACCACCACCATGAACACCACCACCACTATCACCACTTTTACCAGTCCTGAATAGACCCCTGCAGCTGTACAGAACCCAGCCATGCCAGCAGACTAGCCCTTCTTACACAGCGTCTTCAAGACGGGACTGTTGCTCTTGGGGTGGGGGTGTCCTCTTTCTTTCTCTGAGCTGAGTAGCTCTAGAGAAAGCAGTGAACTGAAGTCTATTCAAAGGAGTGAGCCATCGAGGTGACGGAACAGGATATGATTTTGATGTGTTAAAAATGTGACCCACAAATAGGTGACTTAAGAAGCCGTTATTAGCCATTAGCAGCAAACTCAAAGAAGAACCAAATGTCTTCCGACGGGGAGGCAGAGTGGAGGTCCAGGGACACCTATCCCGTCACACGGACACGTTCAACCACTATATGACGAGGACAGTAAATGATTATTAGCAATGTTAGTAAACAGTTTGCAAAGATAATGCATAACGCGTGCATGCGCACCATCTCAAAAGTGAGCCGTTGTGCAACGAAACAAAGGTGCTATGGAGAAGGATTCTGGTCTTCGGTGGGGCGCAGTTCTGCAAGCTCTGTGTGAAAAGCCAGGCTGCCTTAACGTTGTGCAGCGCTGCAGTAGCGTTGTAGTGGACACAGGACATGGACGATGGGAGGGACGTCTCAGTACTTGGAGTTTATTAATCAGTGTTATACAGAGTTTGTCAGAGGTTTGCACCAGGACAGAGGATCGCTGCTGGGAGCGGAGCTGAGGCACAGAGGGATAACGTCAATCAGTTGCCCCGTAACCCCTGATGAACTCCACGACTCCAAAACAGCCCAACCGTTCCTTACCATGAACATAAAAGGGCTTCAAATAATAGCAGGGACAAGAGGAGGAAGTCTGACACATAAATTATATGAAGGAAATGAGGTGATGGGAGAGTAGGTCATATTGTGTGAATGTGTGTGTGTGTGTGCGTGTGTGTGTGTGTAGGTGTGTGTGCGCGTGCGTGCAGATGTGCAAGTGTCACGACACTGGTGTCTGTTGAAAACCCCTTGACGTGCGCTATTGGGAGGGGGGCAAGTATTTTAAACAGGCTGTCTGGCGGGTTTTTGAAGATGAAAATGAAGATTCTGATTCATGCAGCCCTGGTGCAAAATATCGTGAATATAATAACAAAAGAACACGAATCCCAA
This sequence comes from Brachionichthys hirsutus, assembly GCF_040956055.1. Classification (NCBI taxonomy): domain Eukaryota; kingdom Metazoa; phylum Chordata; class Actinopteri; order Lophiiformes; family Brachionichthyidae; genus Brachionichthys; species Brachionichthys hirsutus. The sequence continues at coordinate 7,294,397 of NC_090897.1, forward strand.
ATCGACTCCTACCTCTAATTTCATCCTAATCGCTGTAATGGCGGCTTTGACTAAAACATTCAGAAGTTATTTTCAAATTGCTTTTGAAAGAAGATAAAACTTCTCAGATATGAAGTACTGAAGTGTCGAAAAGCTCCTTACGTTTATTACCTAACATTACCTGTACATAAAGTATATATTGTTGATTTTCTAAGCTTTATTGATAATGTGATATCTTTGTAGTCACTATCTGAGGCTTTTCTGTTTTGTTTCTTCTTCTTCCACGCTTTTTTATAACCACTAGGATTCGACTAGAAAACATGGATCTCAAATAGTCTCATGCGCTCTCATTCTGTCTCGTCTAAACCTTTGTCATGATGCGATTACGTTTCTGTGATCTACTACTAATGCCTGAATGACTAGAATTCCAACTCTCAACAGTGTTGTTCAGTCGCTCGGCCTCACATCACACATCACCCACATCACCAGCGTTACAAAACCAAGGACGCAATGCTGTGGCTCAGGATGTATGTAGATGCTATGTTTATGTAGCATCAAGTTTAGATGGTTTATCCTGAGCTACAATATAATGTGTGTTAAAGTACCGGTATGTGGGTTTTGCCTGCAGATGACTTTTGACTAACAAATCAATCTTAGTAGTGAACATGAAACACTCATTTTTAAAAGGGACTCACCTGTTTTATTATATATTCCTTGGAATACATCCGTTAAAAAGCTTTAAGCCTTGTTACTGAAGGTCAAATGGTGTTTGTGGCAAAAACCGCATTAACACATGACGTAGTGCCAAACTAGAGATGATGTCATCTTAAAGGCTTTTTGGTTCATTTGCATTAACATCAGATCAAGTTATTCATGCGGATCAAATGTTTAATAGGTCGCACATGCCATTTTTTCACCAGCATCCTGCTTCAGTTCCGAAGTTACTTTATTCTTTCTCTGGCTTCCATTGGGTCGTCCGGTCTTTAGCCAGGCCTGGGGTCACATGGCTGCTCGCTCTGTTGCCATGACATTTTGCTGTCCTCCAGCTGTCCAGCAGGTCTTTGACCGTGCCGCCATGTGGCCTCAGAGCTCAGCCAACACGGTCTCTGTTTGTGGCGCGGCTGGGCGAGGACTCTTTCAGCTGTCCCATTCCTCTGGTGCTGGGTGACACTGAGACCGACCCAAAGTCTCCGCTAGGCCCATAAGTCACCAGTGCTGATCTTCTGCCAACGGCCGGGACAGCCTGGTCATCCTGTCCCGTAGGACTCTACGGGCGCCGACGTGAACATGCCGATGTTTAACGGCAGTGACGTGCTTGGTGGAAATTGAGAGCCGAGTCCACCTACTGGTCCTTTTCAGCGCTTCTCAGCATCACTATTATAAATTAGCTTCTCTAATGTACTTTTAGTCTGTTGGTCGGGTTAAAGAGCGACCTCATCTATACAGACAACATGATCCCTGGACCCTCTCGTGTTAATTATCCACTGATGGCTGCACTTTTCTGCCGCAGGCATGCGTTTGTGATGCGCAAGAACGCAGTGTAAGCCAGTTTTTGCCTCAGCCACACAAGGGGTTTAATGAACAGGCAGACCACTCTTAATCTGCCGCTGTTGTCATTCTCACAAATCCACATTAAAACAACGTTGAGAACACACTCCACAAAGCCGCCTTGGACAACTGTGGGTGATGCGCCTTGTTTGAGAGCACCGCAACAATATTTGCTGAGTTGGGGAAAGCAGATTTTCACTTTACTTTGGGTAACAATCAAAATTCGACAATAAGAAAAATATTAAGGTCCTTAGATGGTCGTGTAAATCTACCACACAATTTCGTATATTGTTAAATGTCAGAAAACATTTAGTTTAAAATCATGTCGTGCAGAAATCTCCATGTGCACCATCTTGTGTCCTGTTGTATAGAATCGTGAGGATTCCAACCCATTGCTCTGTGATAACTCATTATGTATCGCACCACTGGTTTGCTTTGTAATGTTTATGTACCGATATCCATATTTTGTGAACGCTGATGTATATAGAGGACTGCAGAAAAGATGAACTAGCATCATATAGACAGAATATACAGCTTATTTATAGCCAGTAAACTGTTAAGCCTTCTCACTTGCTGACTGTCAGCTAATACCCGAGTATCTGCCCTACTGATCCCACTTAGCAGGGAGGAACAATTACATGTTTATAACTCGAGCTGTCTCCCTCCTCACAGACATTGTTTGTTGGAAAGGAACTAGCTGTTTTTCCTCTTTCCCCATCTTCCTAATGTTTTTTTTTTCATGACTTGGATTAGTTTATATAGATTGTATTTGATTAATTACTTTATTTATTTGATAGCAGATCTGTGCCAAGGGAAAATACCCTTTTAATAAAGTATGAACCTGTTCCTTATAAACACGTTAACCTCTTGAGTCACTCTATTATTTTTATTATTATTTTCATTCACTATGCAACCACTGTTCAGATTTGCAAATGAGGTTGTCTATTTGGGGGGGGGGGGGGGGGGGGGCTGCTGTAAAAATTGATAAGCCACTTTCTTTAGTGCAAAATAAACAAATATTTTGACAACGCCTAGAAATGCACAGTTTACGTGACACTGATGGCAGCATTTTTATATTAAATGATATTTCATTTGAGCCTTTACATATAACCAAAGCCGAACTGCTGCAATTATAGCAGATGGTGGTCGTTCCCTTCGTTTAAAAGTCTGAGGATTTTCTGAAGCCTCTTCCAACCGTTTGACAGTACAGGGCCATTTACTTGTCTTATTTATCATGTGGGACAGCAAGTTTACTCCCTCTTGGTGCACTTTAATAAAATCAACTTAATTTGTCGTTGAAACGTAAAAATCTCGCGTCATGGAAAAGGTGTGTGGAAATATGCAAGTGTGAGTTGTGAAATAACTTCCTCTCCATGGAAGTCCTGGTGTCATGGTGTTACAGAGGATTTCCAAATCTGGCTCACCACAGCTGCTCACCATGCCACACTCCCTCCATGCGCACCCACTTTCATCTGCAGCTTAGCAGCTTATCTCTGGTTGGGGCTAACGCGGAGCGTCTGCCTCTTTGCAATGCGATACGCCCTCCTCGCACGAACATGCCTATTTGTGTAAGCAAAGCAGTGTAACCAGCAGAACTGATCATTACAAATGGTTTCTATCCCTGCACAGCCTGCCAGAGTGTTAATATGGCAGCTTTACTTTGACAATATGAGATATATATACACATATATTCTAGTACTGTATGTATATATATATATAGTACTAGAATAATCATGTGGTTTGTGTCACCCGTGTGTGTATGGTGTGGACAGTGTTGTGTAACATTTTTGTGCAAATTTGATATCAAAATGAATATAAAGTATGTAACTCCATCTCCAAAGCAATTAGAAATATGATTTTTGGAAATCCCCACATGGCTCGTCATTTATAGGGATTATAGATGCACTTAGATGAGACTTATTTGTTCATATACTGATGATTGGATCCCTCCAATCCGAGCTTGAGCTGCACCATTACATACAAATTACAACTAATAAAATCTCCCCAAAGTACAAAGTCTTAAACAGCACACCAATTCCTGCAAAGACATGCCTTCAGGGTTGCCTTTCTTGGATGATGCTACATCTTTTCATCGCTGGCGTCTAACAGCCTTGTTTATTTTGGTGCGTTCACGACTTGCTTTTCAGTCTATACAGCGTCGTGATGGTGAAAGTTGCTCTAGCTGACATTAAAACTGAAACATGCCATCTGTGTCACTGCTGGGACACAAATAGTTACCTGAAATAGAAAGCCTTTATTGTCCTCGCATAGTGGCTACACAATGAGATTAGGAGCGCTGCTCCGTCTGGTGTTTAGTAACTTGGTGATTTAAACTAAGGTTAAGTGAGTGTCAGTTAGCCAAAACAAAAATAAGTATGTAGGTATTGCATTTTATGTGGAGTCGAAAACTAAATGTTTTAATGTCAAGAATCTATGAGATAAGATCCCTCAAACCAAGAGGCATGCTAATAGTACCGGTAAGTAACCATACAATTGACAAAAACTTTTTTTTGCTGATGTGTGAAATGCAGATTATTAATTTTAAATGCTTTGTCTTTAAAATAAGAAAAAGGTTCCTTCCTTGTATCTCCATCCCGACTCAGTTTTACCAGTGGCGGAGGCCTTTTCCTCCTGCCTCCTCTCCTCTCTGCAGACTGGCATTCGACTTTTTTTCTTTGACATTTTCTTCATTTTTTTTTTCTTTGGCTTTGATCTGTACTTCTTTCAACTCTTCGCGTACAGTATGTGTTGGTAATAGCCTTGGTGTTCATGGAGATTTTCTTCTCCAAGGCAGCGTAACGGTTGGGTAATGCATTCAGGCCTTTTGAAACGACAGCACCGGAGACAGCGTCCTTTCTCTCATCTCTAAGCCTGTCTCTGCTGCTCAATCTCTTTGGTTCGGGACTCTGCATAAGTCTGCACAAGTAACACATGCGGGGACGTAGAACATGTCTTACAAGTTCAAAGTGAAGTTTGCTTTGGAGTGGTGAAGAAAGGTGCTCTATGCTAGCTTCCAACATGCTTTTCAACCACTATTTAATTATGATTAGGGTCAGGGTTACATTTCAGTCAGAGCTTACTCTCCTGAGTATATTCTCCTCGACACACTTTAGTACCATGTGGAGAAATCGGTAATACATGTTGCAGAGTGTGTTTATATCTAAAACAATAGAATAAAGATTTGAATAGGTTGTGTCTCCATTTGACTCAAAAGATGGTGAACTAGTTTTTCAGGGTTATTATTATATTATATATTATATCTGCTGCATAATTAACCATTATTGAAGCTTATATTGCAAGTTGCTGAGCAAGTTAAACGTACCTGATCATTTATAGATGAGTGCTACCTGCAGAAATTAAAGTCAACAATGAGGCTGGGAATTACCCACCAGTGGTCTCGGATCCTGTGTGCACTCAAGAAGATGGAGAGGAAGCAATGAAGAAAGAAATGATTTCAGTTCTGCACAGCACAGAGGTAATTAAGACAAGCAATCTTAAAACCTTCACTCAATTCAATAATGTGTATCATTACATGCATTGCTGCCTAACAAGTAAATCAAGGTATGAGGAATTTACTCATCTCAATTTGTATTCATTTATTTTGTTGAATAATAAAGCACAGGAGTTTTCTAAAAAAAAAGAATCGCTTGACAACAGAAAAATGCAACATTAGACAGGCCTTAAATGGGTTAAACCTGGCATGTGCATATGTAATGTGTGGCATTTTCATTGTTGGAGGACATGAGCTGCAGGGAATGGCAAAATAAAATTATATTGACTAGAATATGGAGAAATGAGAGGCTCTGTAATATGTTCCGTGTGCTTCCAGCAGCTTGACAGAGAGCTTTGAAGTGTGGATTGGCACAGCAGGGTGCTTGCTTCTGCTAAGGCAACATGCTAAACACCAAGAATGAGGAGGACATGAGGTAGTCTATTACCAATAGAGAGGCAAAGAAAAAAGGCAAATCCAATGATAATGTACATCTGTTCCAGAGAATTTGTGAGCTTTGAACATTTTTTTCATGTGGGATAAGTACATCCTTTTTCTTACAGTATCTCTGAACTTCAAAGCAAACTGGCTTTGGATAATGCAAATGATCGGAATATGCCAGTTCCTGCCTTTTCAAGAGGGGAACGGGAGAATTAAAAATAATTGGCATAGCGCCCTTTTATGTGTGAAACGAAGGTCAAAAGTAAAACACTTCAATTAGTGTCACATTCATTCAATTAGGGAAACACGCTGACAAAGTACTAAAGTTCTGTTCCTGATTCAGCAGTCATTTGCATAAAATGTCACTTTTTACTGTTCACTTCTTATATTTGTGATGAAATTGCAATTACAGTGGAACCTCGGTTCTCGAACGTAATTTCTTCCGTGATATTGTTCAAAAACCAAAAATATATTTCCCCTAAGAAATAATTTAAACTAGATTAATCCGTTCTATTTGTGTGTATCTAAACAGAGCGAGATTCTAGACACATTTTCATATTTGTCGATAATTTCCTTCTTCAACTTGAGAGTTGTTCTTGCTGCTTTCCTCCATCCTTTGCCAGGCGTCTTACTGCTGCCTTTGTTCAGATCCACGACTAAGAGCTTAGCAAGATAACTCAAAAGGTTCTGGGTGGATCTTGATACAATTTTCAGGAAATGTTGGGAATGTTACCAGGAACAGATGATTAACTCTTGTTCACGGTCCAGGAAAGATCCTGGATTATGGGTAACCCATGTTAAAACTGAAATTCAATGTTTCCTGACACCACAAGATAACATAACACCAACATAATGCTGAAAACACAAATGGCACCATATCAATATAAATATTAGAAATATAGAAATGTTTTTGCCAGCTGTTCATTCACATCATCATTCAACATTTACAAATAAAAAAATGTGCTGCCTGGGCTTCTGGAGGCCGACTCCAGACGTCTAGAGATGGCAAATGAATAAGACAAGGCTCCAGAAAGTTGCATTGGCTCTCGTAGATCATTGGAGCTCTTTCTTTTTGCAACATGAAAGTAAGCCGCGGCTCTTTGATGTGGCCGCATGCTGTTTAAGGTACAGCATGAACAGAGAGATGTCAAGCTGCAAGGTGCCTCTGTGTTTTACGTTGAGTGCTGCAGAGAGCTGCAGATGAAAGAAGCAAACAGAGTTTGATAATGAATGTCCAACAAGTAGGACCCATCTGAGAGAGAGCTCAGCAGGGTGCGTGTGCTAACCTTGAGCGCAGCCACACCCCGAATATGTCGCCAGCGCATCGCAGGGCCTGGATCATGAACATGCACTCTAAAAAGGGATGCCGTTCAGTTCATTTAACAACTCTGTTCTGCAGCCTCATTAGTTCATAAACTAATCTTTCCACTGTAGGAGCTGATTTGAGACTTAATCATCCATTTCACGTAAATAGACTGTCAACTTCATACAATGTTATTTTTTAATTTACTAGATGAAGTAATTTGAAATTATTTGTGATATTAAAGTTGTTTATGAATACCATCTTTTTTCATTTGACACTATGGGTAGTAAACATGACCACTATTCAACTGTGTTTTGATCTGGCGATTTGAGAGTGGTACTCTGCCGCACTGAGATAACACGGAAAAAACATTGATTAAAGTGATGATAATTAAATTCCCAAATATATTTAGCATACACAAAAGCACACAAAAACGGTAAAAAAAAAACAACAACCTCCGTCGGAGAGTTAGTTGTTTCTAAAACAAGAGGACAATTGTGAATTGACAATTGTGTGTGAAAACCTGAATTCACTTTACAATATATAAGCTTTTGCTTCTGCCTGTTTTGGTCTTATTATGATTTGTTATGTAGATAAAATATATATATATATACAGTGTACCGGTATATATTTTACGTGACTGAAAAAAATGAAACTGGACTGAACTGAACAATTCATGCAGAATGAAATATGTTCAACTTCTCCTGGAGTCTCTGGCAAACCAATCATTACTTGCATGACATCAGCGCACCTGGCCCAACACTGAGCTCACCACATGTGCTTTTGATATCTGTCCACGAAGAATGCATCACTGCAGCATTACACGCGTGTTGTGAGAGGCAGGTGCAACCAGCAGTGAACCGTGCTCTTACTCATTGACATACAGTTTAAACGTTAACTCGGGGGGGCGTGGTTACTTTGATGCTGGGCTGCGGTTTTACAGGAGTCCTCTGTGCTGTAATTTGGGTTCGGCTCACTTCTGTGAGGAGTTTGCATGTTGTCCCCGTGCCTGTGTTGCATGGTTCTCTCTGGGTTCTCCACCTTGCTGCCTGCCACCACCAAAAGCATGTCTGTAGGTGTGAGTGTGTGTGTGTGTGTGTGTGTGTGTGTGAATGATTGCCTGTCTATGTGTGGCCCTGGACCAACTGGCGTCTCGTCCAAGGTGTACCCCGCCTCTCGCCCTTAGACAGAGCTGGGATAGGTTGCAGCAAGACCTGCGACCCAGGAACGGACAAAGCAGTTACAAAGATGAAAAAATGAATCTGTGTCCACTAACCATGAAAAGTAAAAGTGAATTTTGAACTGATTTTTAATCCCCAAATGGGGTTTTCAATGTCATCCCCCCCCCCGACCTCATTCTGGATCAAATCCAGAAGATATTTTTCATGACTGTGATTTTTGGTGAGTGAATTCACAAGATTTTTTTTAATAGCTTCCATTATCAGTAAATGGGATCATTTTCCAGACTGGTATCCAGATTGTTCTCAAAATTTAATGGAATCTAATGGAATTTAGATTTAATGGAGCCACATATTTCTCTTACCTTGACACAAGGTGTTAAGAATTAATTTGCAGCAGAAGGCAAAAACATTCAGAGATGCCTCTTGGGATTATGTCTGTATTTTCTCTTTTGGCAATGTCTGACTTTCTTTCTTAAGCATCCAAACTTGGACCCCCTACTGTGATTTGGATGACAGAACTCTACATTAGCACTTCCTGTAGCAAGCCTGACAGAGAACACTCTGCATTACACTCCCCTTGGAGAAGTTGTGTGCTGCTTAGAAAAGAAGAATGAAAAAAGACTCACTTCAGAAACTTTTATTCCAATCTATCTGTGATCACTCCTGCCTCTGAGTGAGGATTTTTTTCACCTACAGGAAACTGTGAACTAATCATGGTACTCAGGGTGGAGTTATAATACTAATAATAAATCTTCTCCTTCCTCTTTTGGCTTGTCCCGTATATTAAATTATTATTTAATTATTTAATTTTGTTGATGATCCCAAAGAGATCCTGGATTTTGGATCAGTTTGAAATTTTCAGTAACATTGTAATCAATGGATTGTCAAAATGGTTGATTATTGACCAATGTTTATGGAATATGACACAGTCATGTAGGGTGGGGATTTCTATCTCACATCCAAATTTCATCCAGATTGGATCCAGAATGATGTTGGGAAAAATATGACATTTTAACATTACAACCTCATTTACGGATTCAAAAATCTGTTACAAATACACATCAACTCCGTTTCACTTTTACTTTTCATGGTTGGTGTATAAAGATACCAGGAACAATTTACAACCTTTTGATGATGATCCACATCACCATGTGGACGGTGAAAATCTAATTAGGAAGAGAATGAGCTGCTCTTTCTAGTTTATTTATGCAATACTGCCATCAAATGGGGACATGGTAAAATTACAAGTACAGACCAGAGTGAAAACTTTCAACTTCAGTTATTCTGCTGGTTTTGAAGTTTTTTCTATTGAAGGCTCCAGAACTTCTGCTTTTAATAAAACTGATATTCCTATTTACAGTTATTGGTAATGCATCTCCTTGCATTGAAAAACTAAAACTGGTTAGAAGATGTGGAAATGTCCCACACTACAGTGCACAAAATGCATCAGGATGCGACAAATAGTCTTCTTTGGACATGAAGCAACGAGTTACGAGACACGCGCAACATAATTAGCTGCAGCTATTTCAGCTTAATTTTATTTAATTTGCCATCATTGCAACAAAAGGCTTCCAATTTACAGGAAGAACCCAGTACCAGAACATATTTCACTTTCAATAAGGAATGAGGAAGTACAAAGTGAAGGACAATATCTCTGTTGTGGAGCCTCTTGTTTAAAGTGATGATCTGAATATGTAGGTATTGTATTTGGAATTTATTTTGGTTCATCTTGTCATGGCAAAAATTTAATTATCACATATAAAGGAATGAACTGTCATTCACAACTGAAGAAACCTCCAGGATGAGAGGGGAAACATTTTGTACCATGACCTGGGTGACAGAATCTTTACAGATATCTAAAATACAAATATATTGACATTTATCCTAAGTTTGTTTTATTGGTGTCTTGGAGATAAACAATACCTCCATGCCACCACAATTATGACCACTACTTGTAATTATTGGTAGTGATTTCTAAATTTGTTTGTACATGCAATGCTAAGCGTTTTCCTTTTGTCTACTGAAAATTAATTGATTGAAGTCAAAAGTAGAAATAAATGCAATTTTCTGAAAAAACAACATGAGTACTGTAGCGGTTCATGTTGTGGGAGTGTTCGTCAGTACAATTTACGAGGTAATAGGTTAGTAGTTTGAAATTAAATATTTTGTTTATAATACATGTTCCACCAGGCAAATCGCATTGATATTCATGTAAACTTCCCAACGGTGCATAAAGCATTGATAAATAGGTATGTAGCTACATTAAAATGCTAATGACATAAATAATAAATGGCAATCCAGAAATATAATAACACATAATTTCTAGGTTTACAGCACAATCTTCATTGAAAATTACGTCTCAACCTAACTATATTTCCTTCCATTCATGGGAAAACCCCACATTGGGGCTTTTTACATACACGACGAACAACCAATCAGCGCTTTAGAATGAAACGAATAACCAATGCCTGACAAAGAACGGACTGACGTCATACATTATGTTCGTGAGGTCGTCTACTTTAAATAATGTATTTTGTAGCTGTAGTGATACACTGTATGATTCTACGGCTTTCTCATGGAGACCAGAATTATATTCATGCAGAGAGCAAACCGCGGACGGCGGCAGTGCTCTGCCTGCCTGCCCGCCATCAAGGAGCTTGCTAGGCTAACTATAGCGTGATACTTCGTCGGTTAGACGGCTAGCATGATCTAGCCTTTTAGCTAACCAGAGTAGGAACTTGACGTTAGCTCGTTTTTCAGAGGCCTGCACGTAACTAATTTAAATGGACATTTCGAAATGACAGTCATGGGTAGCCTGTAGCTCTGCATACGAGTATCAAAGGTAAGTCGTCCGCGTTGTTATGTTTGAAGGTAAATGGTTATTTTGTGCTTTTTCAGTTCGCTACTTCCCCCTCCTCATGGGCCTTTGACAGCTTTTACCTGACGATGACACAATGCTTCTCTGGATGTTAGTGAACATGAGTCAAAGTATCGCTGGAGGTGAACCCGGTTCGACAACTTGGTGAAGCTGCGACTTTGCGATGGTCACATTAAGGAAGACGTGAAATGAAAGTCCGATCAATTCAACGCCTAGTTAACTATGACAGGGTGAATTAAATGTTACGTTCTCTACACGTGTTGTCTCGTAACACTGCATCGTTTCTGCACAATTATCTTGTCTTGAGAAGATGGCACACAATTGTGTGATATAGACACGTGAACCCGCCCAAAATCCAAACACTATAGCTATAATAGGTGCAATGATTAAATGGATCTAGTATCAGTGTGCTCTTTACAGTGTCGTATAGCTTATTATCATTCCAAAGGTGTCATCAGGGGAAGTCCTGTCAACTCATTGTGTATTTTTAGAATACTCGAATCAGTTCATGAGTAATACCACACAAGGTCCTGCTTTAAACAGCCACACTGTGCAGGGAAAGGGATGACTGCAAGGGAGAATCCAGAGTCCAGACTGATGAGCGATTATAAAACAAACCACAGCAAGATGCCTGGGCCAGAGACGTGAATACAATCAAATTATTTTACTAGCGACCTGGTTTTAGTCCATGATTAAGAGTAAGATATATATAGTATGCACAAGTAGAGACTGAAATAGTTATGTGGCTTTAGCCATGGTGGCATTCTCCTTTACAGTTATATGTTAATATATTATTTAACACATTGGATGATGCTTTTACTGTCCAGCAAATCTATGTTCTCCTGTTGGGTTTATTGATTTGCATTTACTATTTTTCACACCAACTAATTGAAATTGGTGTGGGAGTGGCTTAGATGGTAGAGTGGGTCATCCAATAATCTCAAGGTTGGCAGTTCGAATCCTGCTATAATCCCAGTCATTGTCCATTGTGTCCTTGAGCAAGACATTTCACCCTCCTTGCATCCAGTGTCTCACGCTGGTGTATGAATGTCCTGTAAATGAGAACCGGTTCTCAACTGATCGACCTGTTTAAAAAATATCTATAATGGTGATTCATGAAATTTCAATATTCTTGTTTTTTGTTTGTTACATATTTTAGAAATAGTCTATTTTAATGTATTTGATCAATTAAAGTATTTCATACAAGGTAGCATACCAGTTATTTGTGTTTGTTTCCATTGTACTGTGCATTCTATTCTAATAATTATTTGTCTTTTTTTTTCATACATATCAGAACACAAGCTTGCCTTGATGTCTGACCTCCTGTCTAGAATGCAGCCATGAGCTCTGCCCTGTGGAGCCAGGAGAAGCCCAGTGGGGGCTTTAGGGAGGACTGGCGCTTCTATATGGTCTCAAAGGAGTGCACGGTGGATAAGTCTCCCCAGAAGACTCTGAGGATCCCCCGTGGCAGTCTTGGTCAGGCCTGCCAGGAACGCAACAGCCTTGGGCGGACACTTCCCCCATGCAAAGGCAAGAAAAGCCTCCGTATCCTGGACCAGACAAATGTGGTACTGAGTCTGGATGAGCGGGATGTTTTGGAACTGGACGAGAAGCTGGCTGAGCTGCTGTTCCCCATCACTAACTGTGAGGAGCGATACGCCCTGCTCTACAACAAGTCACGGCTGGAACGCGTCCGTGATATTGACTGTGGTTCAAAGGTGCGTGTCCAGCTACGCTCAGGAGACGAACCTCTACCCGGTGTGGTCCGCTTCAAAGGGTCGCTGCTTCCTGACAGAGCCCTCTCTGGAATCTGGTTTGGAGTGGAGCTTCTGGTAAGAACTCGCACGACTTCTGTTTCTTTCTTGCTTTTTTTGTTTGTTTTTTTTGATAGGGATGGCAGACAGATTTTGTGTTTTCTCAGTGATCATTCTGCATGGGCGCTGTACTGCAGTAGACATAGGGTCGTAATGATGTATGTTGATTAGCAAGACACATTTTTTATACATTTTTTATGTCATCTAGACAACATAGTTATCTGTGATGTATATAAAAAAACAATTAGCTTTATATGTTAGTAATAAATGTTGAGAAACGTGCCCATTGGCTGCACATTTTAACGACCATTCTATTATTCAATCACTGTGAAATGCTTAGTTCTTATTGTAGTACAATCAAGACTGCACAATCACACAAAGTTGGACATGCGACTAGATTTTTGTACATTTTGCTTATTTCCTTGTCACAAAAGAAAGAATAAGATCACTAAAATAAGAAGTAGTGGAATAAGTGGAACTAAACTTGTGTGCCAGCTGTGCCCATGGCGTTTGTTGTGTTCTGCATGTACAGCTAAGTACGCAACAATATACAAAGGGTTGCTCATTGCAGCACAACATTGTGTCTATTCTACTGCATTCTGCCGTAGTCGTCCTGAGTGGGCTGATGGAGAACAGGCATTCAGACTGTTGTCCAATGTAATGGCCTGAAACAAATGTACCAGATAAAATTCTACTTGTTTGGCTGTATAAAATACTGTTTTCCTTTTGCTAATAAATGCCAAAATAATAACAATTCAGGAGGAGTTTTTTTATATCTACATCCTACATTTGAGGAATGAAGCACAATATGTTACTGTAGGGTTTGTGAGAGCATCCAGTATCTCCGCTAGACACTGGTGAATGTATTTTTCATCACAGCAAATCAAGCCATACTTTTGCTGCGGTAATCGATCATGTGCTCTCACAACACTATGATGTTCACTATTCTTCATGGACAAATGCTGAGTAAGCAGCCTCGCTACCTGCCCTGCTTGTTATGACAATAATTCACCAATCTCCTTTGCCCTTTTTATATCTCGTCATCTTTCTTGTCTTCTCTCTCCCAGGAGGAGGGGCGGGGCCAGGGCTTCACAGAGGGCTCCTACCAAGGCCGTCAACTTTTTCGCTGTGAGGATGAGTGTGGTGTGTTCGTGGCCCTGGACAAACTTGAACTCTGGGAGGACGATGATGAAGAGGTCTTGGGCGAGCTGGAGGTGGATCATGTTAGTCTGTTGGATGAAGACCAGGACTTCCCTCCACTGGAGATTAACTCCAGGGTCCTGGTGCAAACCAGGGATGGACCAGAGAGAGGCACTATTATTTTTTGTGACCTGTTGCCAAGCAATGAAAGCCTGGGTTATTATGTGGGTGTTGACATGGTAAGTAAGACTCCCCCTAGATATGGGACATATCCCAAAATAGTGTTGTAAAACTAGTTTGATTGTTAACACGAAAGGTCACTGATTTAACTGTTGTTTGTTCAACATTGTGTAACGTAAAGGCCACAAATCGGTGTTCCACACAGCTGTGTTCAAAGAGATTTCAACCTTTACACTTATGTTCTTGCTTTGATCATATGGTTCAGATATGTCATTTTAATCAATGCCTATGATTAAGAAGAAAAATAACTATTAATTTCCCAAATTGTAAAAATATTTCTGCTTTTGTTTATTTCCACCATTGATTGAGGACAACCATGTTCAGTAAGTTACATTTAAGGACACACCCCTTTCTCTGTTTTCTCCAGAGAAAAACAGAATGTTCATAAAAATTAATTTTAGAGTTTCTTACAAGTCTGACAAGGTTGCAAATCGATGATGCAAACCAGCGATTGATCAGTGTTTTTTTTTTTTTTTTTACCAGTAATTTAAGACTTTAGATTTGTGATTGTTTCTTGAGTTGTTGTCATCACTGAATTTATGTTGTCAGCAGCTTGGAAAGGACCTCTTACCATCCTTCAGTGTTTCTAGTTCGTTTGTCATACACTCAAACACGGGTGCGCTCTAATGATCAGCAGAGTATGGCAGTGAGCAGTAAGTTTTAAATCGGAGGTGAGGTCATTTTATCAGAGTTATTGTCTGAGGTTGTCCATCTGGACACACCTGTCTTTTAATGATGAGTGCTGCTCTATATGATGGGAGAGCATGCCTTTCCTCTGGGATCACAGTAGGTGGCATCTCTGACTACTGTTGTCAGAGGGCGTTATATTGCACTCGTAGAGAGATTGAATCACAGAATGAGGCATTTGACTGCTGCTCGTTTGCAGCAGCAGCAGCAGCAGCCCACTCAGCGCATCTGAGCCACCCACAGAAAGGCAAGGCAGTCACGCGGGGAGTGAGGTAAAGACTTAGTGCTGTATGACCCAACAATGTGGCAAGGGGCCAGCAGGCAGCTGAGGGGAGCCCACTGCTCTGCTTCACTCTGCGTCCAGCCTCGCCCTTTCTCTAGCTACTGAGGCACTGTCCTGCTGCTTTGCAATCTAAAGAACAAGAGTCGTGTGGCTGTGCTGGTAAAGGTAGTTGAACTCCAAGGTGCAATGGCTTCAGCTTGACGATCTGCTGCTTAGGTGATGTGGATGGTGAAGACACATAATGCAGATCAACAAACTTCAGCGTAATGTTAGCTATAAGACAATAGATCGCATCAATCACCAAGGAGATGCACCAAGGAGAAGAAGCAACGTGTAGGAACCGTCGAATCACTTTCACCAAGATGAAGAACGCGTGGGAGGATTATACGTTTCTCGTGTCTCCAACTGTTTCAGGACAATCCTATTGGGGACTGGGATGGCGTCTTCGATGGGAAGTTGCTGTGTAATTTTGCCAGTTTGGAGCACACTCGTCTCGTCCCCATCTGTGACGTAATGCCAGGTGAGTCACCGGCTTTTTCGTGTTATTTGAGAGCATTTTCCCATCTCGGTCTTAGGCCAGTTGTGAACGCCGTCTTGTGTTTTGCTTGTGAAGACAGAGAGAGTTCTGTGTACGTGGCTCACTTGTTTTTAAAAGTCCAGCGAGATACTTGGGGTCTTTGTTCTCCACAGTGACGTCTTGATTTGTTTACATCGGCTGTTTCTGACTATTCAGACAAACAGCTACAAAATTGTAAATTGCATTCGATTGACTACGATAGTTTGCTGTAATCTGTATTAGTGTGGTGTGGTTTGTAAAACGGCAGCTGTAGACAAACCAGGTTAGAATGCACTGTATTTTTTAAGATGTGTCTCTGCTGTCCAGATTTATGTGTAGCAGCTGAGCTCTGCCCCCGGTCAAACATAGAAGCTTAACCTTATAGCTAACTGTCAGTGCGGTTGTTTCCTTCTCATTTAGTTAAGGCTAAGGTGCAGTACTATGTGCAGCGATTGGCGATATTAAAACTCATTCAATGCCAGCCGTTTTCAGCTCAGCCGGACGCGGATTTGCAAGCATTATTCGCTCATTTGGCTCTCTTTTTAGACCCACAGAATATTACGTACTATGACTGCACACTCCGAACCTACCAAGATTAAAGTCTCTTCATTCATCGTTCCTACCATTTTTTGTTTTGGAGTTATTGGCCTTTGAAGAGAAGCATAATTCAATTTCAAACCTAATGGACGTCTTTAGACGTCAATGGCATTGAATGAGTTAATGAAACAGAAGGCGATTAATATAGCCTTTTACATATGTTTAGAAAACTGTAGAGCTAAATTAAAAACCATGAAGGAGATAGTTGATGATCAGTGTGAATTTGCTGTAAATGGTAGTTTAACATGGACTGATTAGGTGTTGTGGCTCTAATGTGGATGTATATTTGGGCTGCAGAATATTCCATGCAGGACCAAAGGCTGCAAAAGCACAGTTTTGCCCCCAGAGGCACCAACAGCGACAAGTCGTCCTCTGGCCAAAGCAAACCAAAGAGCAAAGGTACTGAGCTGCTGTTGTGACTCACATACCCACAACTTACCGGATTATAGTTGTCAAAGGGACTTTCCATCAGTTGTGAAATAAATTGGGATACAACAAAACAAAAGTGATTCCAGTTTGTCTCATATAACCTGTTTATTATTAATGCTTCCTCCCAGACTATTTCCTGATAGAGAGCTGGTCTCTGTTTTAGAGAACTCTGAAAACCAAAATCAGTCAAACATGGAATGTTTTTGGCGAGGAACAACACAGAACACAGAATTTAAGTACTTCCTTTTTACCGGTGGATGGATTTCCCTTATTTCCTGTAGGCTTTTTTGTGCTTCTGTCATGGCTACAACTGACAGTTGTCTAATTTTTTTTTTCTGACAAATCTATATATTTTTTGTATTTCAGTCTGCTGTTGAGAAATAGGGAGAACAAATGCTCTCTGAGCCCTGACCAGACATGCTTGCACACACATACACTTGTTTTTATTTTTTATTTTTTATTTTTTACACTGCTTCTTTCATGTACTTGTGTTATTTACAGGATTAAGTCATCAGTGTGGCAGTAGAAGCAAGTCTGAATTTTACTATACTTTAAATGGCAGCTCTGTTGACCCCCCCGCCCAGTCCAAATCCAAAAGCACATGGTACATTGATGAAGGTAAACCACGGGTACTCATGGAATGTTGAGCATCTTACCAGCAAGCTCCTGTGTACAAGCAACAATCCATGCCACTTTTACAGGTGCTCTTTTACTTACATTTACAAATATTGGCAGCATTGTGGAGTCTATTCAAGTTTTAATAAAAAGCTCACTCTGGTAGAGGAAATCTTTTTCTCCCACATGATGAAAACATAAAAAAAAAAATGTAATGGTCAAGCTACAGCGGATTTTGGTAATAATTGTGAAAAGAATGTTACAATGATGAAAGTTTGTATAACCGTTAAAATCTTTAATATTGATAAAATAGAAATTTGTTCTTAACAATAATTCAACTATATAAATATTTGTGCTTAATTATTGTAGTTATATGTAGTTCTCAAATTGTTCGATGCAAAATAAATAGAAATAGTTAGACCTGCAGAATTAAAACCTGACGATAGCCGTCTCTTGTGCAGAGTGATTTGCTTATATAAACCAAAATAAATTAAGTAAATGTTATTAGATATTAGATTTATTTTATTTAACTGTGGAACACACATATTGACCGTTTATGTAGTTTATAAGGATGTAACTGGAGTAATTGAACGCTGAACAAAAATGCCCTCTAGAGTTCGAGGCGAGGGGGCAAGTTGTCATGACTGCCTGTAATAAAATGTACACACCGGTTATGGGTTTCAGAAGGAAGCAGTTTGTCACAGTAGCTTGCTGTAAGGATCTTTCCACTAGTCTTGTCCTTCATCACCATTTCAATGGGACTTTCCACCTGCATCGAACAATCTATGTTCCCTGATGGCTTTTAATAATGCTTATTACTGTAAATGTCTCCTCCAAGTTGCACAAATCATGTAAAACCATAATAAATTCAGCATAATATTTTTTGCAGGCCGCAGCATTATTAAAAGCTTTCAACTGACTGTTCAGTCAGCACACGTACCATTTTTTTTTTTTTTTTTTTATGGAAATAAATGTCTTTTTTTTTCTTTATTATATGGAAACAGCAAATGCCATCCCCACATCAGTGATTACTTTACTGGGATTTATTTCAACACAATGACAATGTATCCTGTATACTAGAGGATTGCTCATGTTATTCCTAAGTGCATTTGTATTTGTATGCAGTATACACATAAATTTGGACCACTAACTCAATTTAATTCATGCGATTTCAAATAAATGCATGAATATGAATGGAATGCGTCACACCCCCACGGGAGGAAATGCTCCTAGCACTAGCATGTGCCAGCTGTGAAATTACTCTTCATAATCAAAATGAGGATTGTATAATGATGTGGTGTTGCCATCTGCCAAGACAAAGAACAGATTACGTACTTGAGCGTTATGTTAATGCGGAAATGGCTAACTGGTTGGTTTCGCTACTGCTTGCTCATCCTGTTAAGGTGTAATCATTTCCATCTTCCTCAGGGGTCGCTTTCCACATTGTGTCTTCTTTTCAATTGCAGTTATGGCGCCTTCATTTCTGTCAATAGGAAGTCGTGAGATGAGACTCCAAACACTTTCCGTTCTCAGTGAGGGAATATAAACTCCTTTCAAGTGTTAGTGTTGTCTGTCAGTCACTACTTATGACCTTGCATCACTGAAAGTTTGACAGTAGTGTCATTGTGGTGGTGATAATAGTTTAGAAAATCTAGTGCTACTCGGACACAATGAACGTTGTGATGGTTTTCTTCTGGCAAAATCACCCATCTCTGACATAACGATGATGATGATGACGATGATGCTGTCTGTAAATGATGGAAACGTCTTCTTACAGCATCTACTGAAGAGTCACACTTCTCTGAATGGAACCCGCTTTCATG